>NC_092339.1:143696904-143998809 GCF_046630445.1 Rutidosis leptorrhynchoides
CGTGATGAAATGCCACAAAATGTCATCCAAGTATGTGAAGTATTTGAAATTTGGGGTATTGACTTTATGGGTCCATTTCCAAAATCTCATAATAATCTATATATACTCGTAGCCATTGATTATGTATCTAAATGGGCGGAAGCACAAGCTCTCCCAACTAACGATGCACGAGTTGTAGTCAACTTTTTAAAACGTCTTTTTGCAAGGTTTGGAACACCGAAAGCTTTAATAAGTGATCGGGGTACTCATTTTTGTAATAATCAACTTGAGAAAGTTCTTAAAAGATATGGAGTAACTCATAAAATCTCCACCGCATATCATCCACAAACAAGTGGACAAGTTGAAAATACCAACCGAGCTTTAAAACGTATTCTAGAGAAAACCGTAGGATCAAATCCGAAGGAATGGTCCATTAAATTGGAGGATGCACTCTGGGCTTTTAGAACATCCTACAAAACTCCAATTGGAACCACACCTTTTAGACTTGTTTATGGAAAAGCATGTCATCTTCCAGTAGAAATTGAACACAAAGCATTTTGGGCTTTGAAGACATGTAATCTTGATTTACATGAAGCCGGACGTCTACGATTAAGTCAACTAAACGAATTAGAAGAATTAAGACATGAAGCATACGAAAATTCGTTAATCTATAAAGAAAGAACGAAGAAATGGCATGATAAAAGAATCAGAAGTTCAAAAGAATTTAAAGAAGGAGACAGAGTTCTTCTTTTCAATTCACGATTCAAGCTATTTCCTGGAAAATTGAAATCAAGATGGTCTGGACCATTCATAGTCAAAAGAGTTTTCCCATACGGAACGATAGAATTAATAAATTCAAATGGGATTGAATTTAAAGTTAATGGTCACAGAGTTAAACATTACATACATGGTCCAATGGAAGTCGACAACGAAGTTAATCACAATTTCGACACCACAGCTAACTAAGTGTGGGGAGATTCAAGTCTTTAAAGGATAATATGTATTTCTGTTAGAGTTAGATTGTCTGTTTTCGTGTAGTTCTCGAAAATGGAACACGTATGGTCTTTCCCTAGCAGACCCTAAAGAACTAGTCTTCTCCCCCCATTCTGAATTTTTATTTTTTTAGGTTTTTACGAAATGAAGACTGCCTGTGAACTAAACCATGGTCTAATGCTACACGCTTTGATCACTAAAAGAAATAATGACATACTACCGAGTGAATTAGTATCAGTAATCAGAGAAAGAATGGACGGAGTTAGAAAAGAATCCAGATGCGAAGATAATAAGTTACAATTTGGTAAAGGAAAATCAAAATCCGCAGCGAAAAGAAGAGCACGACACCTAGAACGATGTCACAAATGCGGAAAATGGTCACATGGAGCCATGGAAAACCAATTAAACCGACTATCTTATGAATGGAATAGATCATATAACTAAGAAATCTATTTCACAGGTATGTCTGTACAGTTTTTATTTTTATTTTTATTTTTAACCTTTTGATAATAAACTCTAATTTGTTCGCTAAAAAGTATTAAATTGGTATTAAATAAAATTAGGTTTGGCGACCGAAATTATTGATATCATTCAAAAATTTATTACATCACTGCGAAATTTAACGTTTATTCTTAAGGTATAAATATCTTTAATCAATCAACCCAAAATATTTCAAAAATTCGTCATGAGTTAAATTAGGTCTTGGAACCGAAATTACTTTACCGAAAAGAGGGGCGCATATTTTTGATAATATTTGATTGATTAAAGTGGGATAAAAAGACAAAAAGATTTTTAATTTTATTTTTACCATATTTTTAAAATTAATATTTAAACCTTAAATTAATATTGTAAACTTTATAAAAACAATATATTTAAAATTGTAAATATTTGAAAAATTAATATAAGTTTGGTATGAATTTATAATATGAATTTTTAAATTAAGTTTGGTGTGAATTTTTAATTTTTAAAATATGAATTTTTAATTTTATGCATTTCAAATTTTAAGTTTGGTGTGAATTTTTAATTTTTAATTTTGAATTTTATATTTAAGTTGTTGGAATTTAAAAACAAAAATTTACTTTATCTCATTAAGTTAAGAATATGATTTTTAAAATTCGTCGTAAGTTGAAGACTAGGTCTTTGAACCGAAATTGCTTTACCCAAGGGAGGGACGAGAACTTTTATTATCATTATTTTTAATCTTATTGATTTAAAGTATGCCAAAAACATTGAAAAAAAACCCAAAAATCTTAGCTTTTAAAACAATCGCTACAAAAAGACAAATTTTAAAATTTTGTCGAAGGACGGACTAGGACATCGATCCGAAACGACCTCGTCCTAAATAACAAGGGAAACAAAATTTTAAAATTAATTACTTAATTGTTTTAATAAGTTAATGATTATAAAAAAAAAAAAAAAAAAAAAAAAAGAGCAAACTCCGCGACTCGCGGAGTTTGAAAGGAAAAACCTCCGCGACTCGCGGAGAGACCGGATTACAGAAAAAAAAATAAGAGCTGCAAACGATCAGTTCACTCACCACACAAAAACACCCAAAAAACAGCTGCGAAAAACACCCCGAAAAACCCGAAAAACAACCCCAAAAATCCCAATTTTTAACCGTTAATCACCAAATTTTTTGCTAAAATCATGTTGAGAAGGATGCTATCTAAGAATTACTCAAGAAAAACGGTAAATTTCTACACCTAAACACCATTAATTCGAAATTAGGTGTTCTTGAGCTATTTTTTCCCCAATTTGATTTTGATGCTTTTTAGTGTAATTAGACTTAAATTGTTTATGTATTATGCTTGTATAACCTAGATTGATGTTGTTTAACATGATTAGAAGCCTTAAACTTCAAATTTTGAATAATCTAGGGTTTGTGTTCTTGAGCAAATTTGGGGCTTTTTGATATAAACAGGTTATGGCCGATTTTTGTCATGAATTGTTGCTAAATTGAGTAGTGTAACATGTCTAGGTAGTTAAATGATCCAAACTTTGAGCCTAAACATGATTTTGAGAATTAAAGTGGACTTTTTCAATTCTAAAATTCATGAACTTGATTTTTGAAAGATAATGCCATTTGAGACTTGTTTGATTGCTAGTAATGATTATTTTGACATGTTATTTGAGTTGAATGCTTATGAACTTGGCGAAAATTTTCGTATATGCTTATTTGAAAAAGTGTAGATTTGATAAAAATATGAAAATGAGCTTAAGTTTGATATAAATTGATAATGTCATTGTAATTATTTTGATTGATGATTTTGCTGACACTAATGCATATTTGGATGCACAAAAATTGTGTTTAATGTGTTTTGCAGAATGAAAGGGGTGAATCTTCATCCCAAGCCCGCAATGCTCCTGCTGAGAATTTGGAACAACAGGAGGTAGATAACTACTACAAGCAGGATGTACCTCATCCAGTCATGACCTTTTCCGATATGCATTTGGAAGAGTTGCACCCGAACCTGAGATTTGATAGACTTTGGATAGATTATCCAAAATATCAACGGGGTTTGCATACTCTTCATTCCAAGGTTGTTGAGGTACCGAGGGTCATAGAATGGGGACCCTTAGAAGCTGTAGAATTGGCCGGGCCAATTAGGGAATTACTTGTACAGAGGTATGGTAATTCTTCTTTTAATGACTGGATATGTTTATTCACCATACGCAGACCTGTATATAAAGTATGGTGTGAAGAGTTGTTATGTAGTATAGAGTTGAATGATCGGGTAGCTAGTTTAACCGATCGTTCTTTTATTAGATTTTTGTTAGGCGGTTCGATGCGCCACATGTCTTTACTGGACATGGCTCAGGCTTTACGTATATATACGCCTGAGGAGTTAGCGTCTGCCGATTGTAGAGGATTGATACTAAACGGTAGAAAGATAGATGAGAATTTTGATACACACGGTGTGTGGAGTCAAATGACAAGCCATCACCGTTTCAAAGGGGGAAACTACTCTTATTTGGATATAGATAGAGCCGAATTAAGAGTGATACATAGGTTTTTAGCTAATTCGATTACACAAAGGGGTAAGAACAAAGAAAAAGTAAATGAACAAGATTTGTTTTACCATATGTGTATTCGAGACCCACAGAGCGCTGTAAGTATACCATATTGTGTGGGTTATTATTTATCAGCTATGGTTCGGGGGATGCGTCCACATAGCATAATAGGAGGTGGTATTTTTATTACTTTGATTGGTGAATATCTCGGTGTGGATATAAGTCGGGGGGGATTATTACTAGAAGAGCCGGAACCCCGCGACACTATAGGTTTAAATGTATACCATGGTGCGAAAGTTTTGAAGAGGCGAAATAACGCCGCAGTACGATACCATGGTAGACATCCACAGGTGGAGAGAAACCAGGAACAAGGTAATGTAGGAGGAGGGAATGAGATGCAAGAAATGCATAGGTTTATAGCTTCTCAGGAATACGAAAATGCTAGACAGAGAGCATTTGAAGATTGGCAAGTTCATCAGAACCAGATCATAGCGCATTGCCAACATATAGGTAGAAACTATATTCCTACACCGAAACCCGTCTTCCCTCCTTGGTCGATAGAGATGCAGCCACCATATCCTACGTATGACCTTGCCGAAGCATTCTATAGCACTTATGGTTATGCCTGGAACCCCTATTGGTACCAATATCATCCTTAGTTTACTTATTATTATTTTTTATTTTGTAATTTGTAATTATTGATACATTTAATATTTTTGTTAATATTGTAATCATTTTTATAATTATCTAACTTTTATTCTTAGACTTTAATAATTTTTGAATGTGGGGTAATAAACCAAACTTCAAAAATATGTATATATGTTTGCAGTTTATCTTATGTACACAACAGGGTAAAACAACGCATTTTCAAAGACTGGCATTAAGTTCAGCAAAAGCAACTAATTTTGACGACAAGATGCAAAATATATGTGAAATAACAACAAGACGGAATGAACAAATGATGTGCACCATTTATCATTCAGCAAACAAACGGCAATATATTTGGAAACTTTGGTAAAAATTTAATCATTTTCACACAAATCACCCTCAATAATTTAAATTATTCCTGATTTCTTGCAAATGAGGGCATTGCAAGATCTTAAGTGTGGGAAGGGGTTAAATTCTTTCGGATTTTAAAATTTTTTACTTTATACACTTGGTTACCATTAAAAATACTAGTAAAGCAGTAGTTGTATTAGAATCTAGTGCTCTCTGATAAAAAAGAACAGCCCTAGTCTTATATACTGACTACCCAATTCTAGTAAAATTTTTCAAAATTTTCAATTAAATGAATTCAAAATCATGTTTATACATATTTATGAACGATAAAACTAGGTTTTAACACCGAAATTATTGTTACCTCGGAAAGGACATAAATTGAGAAACAAACTAAAATGTTAAAATTCATTTAAAATGGAATAGAGGACGATAAAAAGAAAAATAAAAAGCCAAGTGTGGGAAAATTTACCAAGTTATTTTAAACATATGTCACATATATCTGTAACAAATAACTGAAAATACTTTTGCTTTGGACTAAACTAAACTATTTTACCCGATGAAAGAAAAGAAGAGATGGATCTACACGATGAATCAATTCCATCATTAAAAGGAAGTAAAGTCTTCCGAAAAAGAAACGCGCTTCTTGATTTAGGTCATGAAGTTGTCGTCCAGACCAGCTGTAGGTTGACGAAAAATCTAGAAAAGTCATCACTAAAATCAGCAGGAAATCCACGGACCTCAGCATTAAACAGGGTCGCCAAGTGGTCAGATTTATCCTAACCATGAGAAGGATTTATCTCGTACAATGGGGGGGCACCATGCAAATTAGCTGGATAAGACTAATGAATCAGATCCCCAGAAAGGATAATCTCCTTAAAGATTAAAAATCAGCTTTTAAGACTGATATTACTCAATCCTAGAGATTGACCTTAATGATTGAGAATTCAAACTCATGGAATTCAATGATATCTAAACTCGAGCTTAAACGAGAAAATATTTTGATCAAAATTACAAACCGATTTGTTTTCTGAAAACCCTATTTTCAATGCGTTCATTACCATTGAACGTAAAATCCTAGGAATTCACCTGGAATTCATTAGGTCACCTGAACTAAATCGGGTGTCAACCGTAAGAACGGTGGTTGCATAGCATGGTCAAAGACAGGACCTTGTGTCAAACCGACAAATTATAAGGGTGAGCTTTACTATTGCTCCTACCAAGGATAGTAATTGCGTCCGACACGTTATAGACCATAATCAAAAGCATGTCACGGGACATTGCCTTAACAGTTGCTTGTTCAACGCTTTCCTTTACAACCGGACGGTAGTTTGCCGAAAGGTAATATACGGAACAAGTAAACTGGACGTGTTGCTTTCCAAATACAAGGTTAGCAAGTGGGTGACACAAAACCGCAAGTTTTGAGCTAAAATTTTCAAATCTGAAACCCACCAAACCCACAAAAATATTTTGCAAACACCGGTAAAGGGTTATTCCGGAAAACTTATCTAGGATAAAAACTAGATTTCAAAAGATCAAATGTTTTCATAAAGATCCAATTTCCTTAATGGATCTAAATTTTTATAGTCATGTGGGACTGTAAACCATATCGTTACTACCATTGTTTATACCGCCGTATAGAAATCACTGATGTACAAAGTGTGAAGAATAAAGAAGTGATTCTAGTATTTCAAGACGATATTGCTTGAGGACAAGCAACGCTCAAGTGTGGGAATATTGATAATGCTAAAAACGAACATATATTTCATAGCATTATTCCTCAAGAAAGATAAGCTTTTAGTTGCAATTGTTCTATTTACAAGTGATATTCGTTTAAATAATAAAAGGTGAAGACAAAAGACAGATTCAACGAATTGAAGACGCAAACGACCAAAAAGCTCAAAAGAACAAAAGATAATCAAAAAGGTTCCAATTATTGATAAGAAACGTCTCGAAATCACAAGAGTACAAGATTCAAAACGCAAAGTACAAGATATTAAATTGTACGCGAGGACGTTCGAAAATCCGGAACCGGGACCAGAGTCAACTCTTAACGCTCGACGCAACGGACTAAAAATTACAAGTTAACTATGTATATAAATATAATATAATATATAATTAATTATATTAATTATATATATATTATATATATATATATTAAAAACCGTCGGCAGAGAAAACTCCAAGGACTGAGCTGTAAAATTCATCTCCGCGACTCGCGGAGTTTGAAGGGGTTTTTGCCGCGAGTCGCGGAGCCCCAAATTTCGACTCTGGCTATAAAGCAACCCGAATTCTGATCAAAATTCATCATCTTTTTCTTCCTCTTCATACGTAAAATTTATATTATTATTTATAATTTATATTTTAATTTTAATTTTAATTCTAATAATAAGGGTATGTTAGCAAATGTTGTAAGGGTGTAAGTCGAAATTCTGTCCTTGTAACGCTACGCTATTTTTAATCATTGTAAGTTATGTTCAACCTTTTTATATTAATGTCTCGTAGCTAAGTTATTATTATGCTTATTTAAAACGAAGTAATCATGATGTTGGGCTAATTACTAAAATTGGGTAATTGGGCTTTGTACCATAATTGGGGTTTGGACAAAAGAACGACACTTGTGGAAACTAGACTATGGGCTATTAATGGGCTTTATATTTGTTTAACTAAATGAAAGTTTGTTAATGTTAATATAAAGATTTACAATTGGGCGTCCCTATAAATTACCATATACACTCGATCGGACACGATGGGCGGGGTATTTATATGTACGAATAATCGTTCATTTAACCGGACACGAGAATGGATTAATAGCCACTAGAATAATTAAAACAGGGGTGAAATTACATTCAAGGGTAATTGGTGTAATTGTTAACAAAGTAGTAAAACCTTGGTTTACACGCAGTCGATAACCTGGTGTATTCATTAAACAAAGTATTAAAACCTTGTTACAATTCGAATCCCCAATTAGTTGGAATATTTAACTTCGGGTATAATAATAATTTGACGAGGACACTCGCACTTTATATTTATGACTGATGGACTGTTATGGACAAAAACCAGATGGACATATTGAATAATCCAGGACAAAGGACAATTAACCCATGGGCATAAAACTAAAATCAACACGTCAAACATCATGATTACGGAAGTTTAAATAAGCATAATTCTTTTATTTCATATTTAATTTCCTTTATTTTATATTTAATTGCACTTCTAATTATCGCACTTTTATTTATTTTATTTTATCGCACTTTTAATTATCGTACTTTTTAATTATCGCAATTTTATTTTATCGCATTTTTATTATTCGCAATTTCATTATCGTTATTTACTTTACGCTTTAATTTAAGTCTTGTATTTATTTTATATTTTACATTAAGTTTTAACTGCGACTAAAGTTTTAAAATCGACAAACCGGTCATTAAACGGTAAAAACCCCCCTTTATAATAATAATATTACTTATATATATATTTGTATTTTTATAAAAGTAAACTAATATAGCGTTGAGCTTTGTTTAAAGATTTCCCTGTGGAACGAACCGGACTTACTAAAAACTACACTACTGTACGATTAGGTACACTGCCTGTAAGTGTTGTAGCAAGGTTTAAGTATATCCATTCTATAAATAAATAAATATCTTGTGTAAAATTGTATCGTATTTAATAGTGTTTCCTGCAAAAATTTAATAGTATTTTATACCCCTCTGCTTTGACATCAGTATCGACTATCGGGAGTTGAACAAGGTGACGATCAAGAATCGTTATCCATTGCCTAGGATTGACGATTTGTTTGACCAACTCCAAGGTGCGACGTATTTCTCAAAAATTGACCTACGGTCCGGCTATCACCAAATGCGGGTCCGTGAGGAAGATATTGAGAAAACGGCCTTTCGAACGCGTTACGGGCATTTTGAATTTGTGGTTATGCCTTTTGGTCTTACGAATGCACCGGCGGCATTCATGGATCTTATGAACCGAGTGTGCCAACCTATGTTGGACAAGTCGGTAATTGTGTTCATTGATGATATTCTTGTCTATTCTAAGAGCATGACGGAACATGAACACTACTTGCGCGAAGTACTGAAGACATTGAGAAAAGAGAAGTTGTATGCTAAATTCTCAAAATGTGAATTTTGGCTAAGGGAGGTTCAATTCCTTGGCCATATTGTGAACAAGGATGGTATTCAAGTGGATCCGGGGAAGATAGAGACGGTGAAGGATTGGGGACGACCGACTACGCCTACGGAAATCTGAAGTTTTCTCGGATTGGCCGATTACTATCGTCGGTTTATCCAAGACTTTTCCAAGATTGCTTCGCCACTAACTAAGTTGACAAAGAAGAATACGAGATTCAATTGGGAGAACGAGCAAGAAATCGCTTTTCAATTGTTGAAAGAGAAATTGTGTAAAGCCCGGGTCTTAGTATTGCCGAAAGGTGTAGTTGATATGACGGTCTATTGTGATGCTTCTTTGAATAGGCTCGGGTGTGTTCTAATGCAACGAGGTAAAGTCATCGCTTACGCCTCTCGCCAATTAAAGGAACATGAAAAGAGATACCCGACTCATGATCTCGAATTAGCGGCGGTGGTCCATGCTTTGAAAATTTGGCGCCATTACTTGTATGGTATCAAGTGTATGATTTATTCGAATCACAAGAGTTTGAAACATCTTTTTGATCAACGAGATTTGAATTATCGTCAACGTAGATGGATGGATGTGGTGAAGGATTATGATTGTGAGATACTTTATCATTCGGGCAAAGCGAATGTGGTCGCGGATGCGTTAAGCCGAAAGAGTCACCACCCGGCGTTACGATTGGGATTGTTACGTATGATTATTACTAACGATTTTCTTGAAAAACTTGGTGTGATTCAAATAGAGGCTTACGTTCACAACAAGCATGCGGCACGAATTGTGGGGCAATCGGAATTCATTACGATGGGTTCGCGTGGTTTATTGTCTTTTCAAGAAAGAGTGTGGGTGCCTAAGATGGGTGATTTTTGAAAGGTGCTTCTTGATGAGGCGCACAAGTCTAAGAATTCCATACATCCGGGTGCGATGAAGATGTACCATGATTTGAAGAAAGATTATTGGTGGCCGGGCATGAAACGAGACGTTGTTAAGTATGTTGAGCAATGCGTCACGTGTTTGCAAGTTAAAGCTGAACAACAAAAGCCGTATGGTAAGTTGCAACCGCTAAAAATTCCGATGTGGAAGTGGGAGCATATTACCATGGATTTTATTACCAAGTTGCCGAAAACGGCAAGAACCCAATTTGACACTATTTGAGTGATTGTCGATAGATTGACGAAGAGTGCGTTGTTTCTTCCTATTAAAGAAGCAATTTCGTCAGAGACACTCACGAAGATGTTCATTAAAGAGGTGATATCGAGACATGGTGTTCCCGTGTCTATTGTTTCGGATCGGGACACGCGTTTTACTTCTCGATTTTGGAAGAAGTTTCATGAAGACATGGGTACGAGGGTGAATATGAGTACGGCGTATCATCCTCAAACGGATGGTCAAACCGAACGTACGAATCAAACATTGGAGGATATGTTACGTGCGTGTATTATTGATTTTGGCGGTAGTTGGGATGAACATTTGCCATTGGTGGAATTCTCGTACAATAATAGTTTTCACTCTAGTATTGGAATGCCACCATATAAGATGTTGTACGGTAGGAGGTGTCGAACCCCGATTTATTGGGGTGAAGTGGGTCAAAGGGAAGTCGGGAGCACCGACTTGGTATTGGAGACAAATAGCAAAATCGATATGATTCGGGCTCGTTTAAAGGCGGCGCAAGATAGACAAAAGTCTTACGTCGATAAACGTAGGTGACCGATCAAATTTGAAGAAGGCGATATGGTGATGCTTAAGGTTTCACCGTGGAAGGGTATCATTCGGTTTTGAAAACGAGGAAAGTTAGCTCCTCGGTTTATTGGGCCGTTTAAGGTTTTAGCTCGTGTTGGTGAAGTCGCGTATCGTTTGGAATTACCCGAAGAACTTGCGGGGATCCATAACACATTTCATGTTTCCCACCTCCGTAAGTGTCTTGCGGATGGTTCTTCATGGATGCCTTTAGATGAAATTGAGCTAAACAACAAGTTAGAATACGTTAAAGAGCCGATTGCTATACTCAATGAGAAGGTAAAAATGTTGCGTAACAAAGAGGTGAGGACCTTTAAGGTCCAATGGCGTCGTAGTAAAGGTTCCGAGTTTACTTGAGATCCCAAAGAATTCGTGTTGGTTTACCTTCCCTCGTGTCATGCGGCTTGGATCGCAAGGACGCGCTCCGATTTAAGTGGGGGAGAGTTGTAACACCCCTTTTTCCCGTGCGCGTCTAAAGGTACGTACTTAATCAATAGTATGCTTATAACTTATTCATTATGTAATTAAATGAACTAAAGTGTTAGTTAGGTGTAAGTGCATATATGTATATGTGTGTATATATATATGGGTATATTCGAATGCTTGCGTGTACGCGTATATGAATGTGACGTGATGGCGTTGAGTCGTGTGAGACTTAAGGTTGAAGTTTAGAAGTGCATAGGAAGGGTGTATGAGGTGTGCTAGTTGTTGAACCCTTGATTCATGTTAAATTGTCGAAGTGACCAGACCTAGGCTAACGCCGCGCCGCGACAAACGGGTCCGCGCCATGACCATTGAAGCAAACCAGGAACAGAAAGAGGGTTAAGAGTGATCATTTTTCTTTCGATTCGTCGCGCCGCGCCGCGGCATCCCTGCAGATCACACTCCGAATTCTGTTCAAATTAAATAGGGTTTAGGGGCAATTTGGTCTTTTTGCATGTAGATCTGGTTGGAGCTTTTAATATCAGCCACTTGTTCTCCATTTCTTATTTCTTTTCCATTTTCTTTCACATTTTCCTCTCAAATCTTAAAACCCACTTAGATTAAACTCAAGATTTGAAGGTGAAGTTTTGTGAATCAATCCTAGAAGCAAGAATTAAAGTTGCTCTCCTTGTTATTAGCTACAAGAGGATAGTTTTGGTAAGTCTCAACACTAAGTTTTGAGTTTCATTTAGTTTAAGCTAGGGTTTAGTTCATATGGAACTTGTGTGACCCATTTGAGGGTTAAATGGGTGGATTTTGGGTTGGATTGTTAAAAGGAAACCCTAAATAGCTATTATCTAGGGTTTGGTCTTGTGATTTGAGGTTGTAAGTGCTAAGTGATGTTGTTAGTCACTAATGCACTTTTAAAAGGATGAAAGAATTTTTAATGTGTAAGTTTGACTTGGTTTGTGAGTCAAAGAGTCAAAAGAGCACTAGTTGACCTAATCGGGTGAAATGGTTATGAAATACACCAAGTTTATGTTAGTTGATGTTAATAGACCCTAATCACTAGCCTTAAGTGATCTATGACGAGGCGTGGCCATTAATGGGCGGTTTTGGTGTAGTTGAGTCATTTAATGCAATCGGGTCATTAAATGCTCAAGGGTTAGAAGTTGGCATTTAATTCAACTAGATTGTATGTTAATAAAATGCATAATGTAATAGGTACGTTACGTTGAAGGTTTGCAAGCTCGGTTAGCTTCCACAAGAGTCTTAAGGTGAGTGGAATGATTATGCATATGTGTATATAATGTATTTACTTGTACGAGATTCGATGTGGGTTTAAGTTCGGGCGGTCGATACCACATCGGGTCAATATATGATATGGGTTTAAGTTCGGGCATTCGATGCCATGTCATATATGTGTGAGGGCATGTAGTGTGGGTTTAAAGTTCGGGCGTTCGATACCACATTACACATGACGGGTGGGTTTAAAGTTCGGGCGATCGATACCACTCCGGGGTTAGTGTTATAATTTGTTGTGCACTAACGGTTGTTGGGAACACCAATGGGAAATTCGAAGTACCATTCCTTGTACTATTGGTTAACCATGGCTATGTGTTTGTTGTGTGGTGTTTTCACATTATTCGAGTTATATATGTTATCGTTGTGCTAGCTGTGGTCTTGGAGATTTAGCGTTATGCCTTGCGTTGGTATGTCTTTTAAATTGCTAGCGTGTATGAGGAAATTGTGTATGTGATTGCATGTAAGTAGGTTATATATGTATGTGTATAATTATTGCATTCACTAAGCGTTAGCTTACCCTCTCGTTGTTTATCTTTTTTAGATGCAGGCGCAGTTAAGGGCAGGGGTTATCGGACATTAGGTGTCCCGTGATGATGCTTTGTTGGAGTTTTGATGTTGGCCTAACGTTTTGGGTAGTTTAGTCCCAAACCATGCTCGAAGTGTCGTTTGGATTGTAAACTATCATTTGTAATGGGTCAAACTTGTACTAAACTTTATTCGTGGCCCTCGTGCCTTTTGTAAACAATTAATTGTTGTGCGTTTTAAATGGAACTCGTGAAATGGGTTACATATTTATTTGGCGTGTAATTGTGATGTATAAAAAAAAAATTTATCGTATAGATTACGGGTTGGGTTGTTACAAACCTGCTAATCCTAGGAACTGACGAATCTGAGTAGGAGTTTTCGGAGTTTTCCACCTTTCAATCGCCTCAATCTTAGCAGGATCAACTTGTATCCCTTGTTTACTAACAATATGTCCAAGGAATTGAATTTCTTGTAACAAGAATGCACAATTAGAGAACTTAGCGTACAACTCTTCTTTTCTTAACAGATCAAGCACTAACTTTAAATGTTCTTCGTGATCTTCATCATTCTTCGAATAAATAAGGATGTCGTCGATGAACACAATAACGAACTTGTCCAGATAGGGTCTACACACACGGTTCATGAGGTCCATGAACACAGCAGGTGCATTTGTCAATCCGAACGGCATAACAAGAAACTCAAAGTGACCATAACGGGTGCAAAAAGTAGTTTTCGAAACATCAGATTCTTTAACACGCAACTGATGATAGCCGGAACGAAGATCGATTTTTGAATAAACAGATGAACCCTGAAGCTGATCGAACAGATCATCAATTCTCGGAAGGGGATAACGGTTTTTAATAGTAAGCTTGTTCAACTCATGATAATCAATGCACAAACGAAAAGAACCATCATTCTTTTTAACAAACAGAACAGGAGCTCCCCAAGGGGACGAACTAGGACGAATAAAACCCTTGTCTAACAACTCGCGAAGTTGACTTGACAATTCTTGAAGTTCAGAAGGTGCAAGACGATAAGGAGCACGTGCTACACGAGCAGCACCGGGAACAAGATCAATTTGAAATTCTACCGCGCGTTGCGGAGGAAGGCCAGGTAAATCTTCGGGAAATACCTCGGGAAAATCTCTAACAATATGAACATCTCCAACACTCTTCGTTTCTTTATCGGAATCAACAACATGGGCTAGAATAGCATGACAGCCCTTGCGAAGATGTTTAAGAACTTTCAAACAGCTAATAAGATTTAACTGTCTGCATTTCTTGTCTCCAAAAACCATCAGCGGCTCTCCAACTACATTAGTAATACGAATAGCTTTATCATAACACACAATCTCAGCACGATCCGCAGATAACCAATCCATCCCAATAACAATGTCAAAACTACCAAGTTCAATTGGTACCAAATCTACCTCAAAATCTCTACCAGCCAAACTAATGTTACATTTACGATGCACAGTTTTAGCAGTAAGCACTTTACCATTAGCTATTTCAATAACATAAGTATTGTCTAAAGGAGTTAACGGTGTTTTGATTTTTGGACTTAATTTACTCGACACAAAACTCAAATCAGCCCCTGAATCAAATAGTACATAAACTAATAAATCGTTGACCGAGAACGTACCAGTAACAAGTTTAGGATCTTCCTCAGCATCCCTGGCGTTAATGTTGAGCGCTCTACCACGTGCAGTCTCTGCAGTCTTCTTGTTGGGACAGGCATCACGGAAATGCCCCAGCTTCCCACACTCATAACAAACTCTCAGATTACCACCATTATTCGACTTTCCATTACCATTACCATTACCACCTCTATTACCAGCATTATTACCATTATTACCACCTGCAGCAGGAGTAGCAGAACCCGGCAGAAGCACCGTACAATCCTTAGCAATGTGTCCCCGTTTGGAACATCTCTTGCAAGTCACGGTACAGAAACCATCATGAGCCTTGTAACAACTAGGACACACACGCTGACTGCGGTTATTCGAACCAAAAGTATCCTGCTTTTTCTGCTGACCTTGGCTTTGATTGCGGTTATTATCCCACTTTCTCTTCCCATTATCAGCTTTCTTAACTGTGATGCCCCGTACAAAACCATCGTGTACGAATCATCAACAACAGGATCATTACAAGGTTAAGTACTATATGCTGTAATAAAAGAAGTTGCATTCACGATAGAAAGATGACGTCATAATCGATGCCAAATGTTTTACACCAACAGTATGCTTCTACGAATAGCAAGCATGAATAAATGTATGTGACCCTTAGGTCGTTACAAAACATAGTTTCAAATGTATTAAAGTTTGAATGCAAGATAAAGTAGTTCATGCGGTGATAACACTAGAGCAGCGGGTGTCTACGGCAAGACTAGTACACAGCGGAAGCAACCTTAAGCACCTGAGAAAAACATGCTTAAAAATGTCAACACAAAGGTTGGTGAGATATAGTTTAAGTATAACAGTATGTAAGGTAGGCCACGAGATTTCAGTGCTACAAAGAGCGTTTCAAAACAGTAAGATAAAGTATATGTTAACCGTGGGCACTTGGTAACTAACTTAACATTTATTGAAATGTCCCGTTCTTATTGATTAAAAACGTTCCATATTAATTGATTTCGTTGCGAGGTTTTGACCTCTATATGAGACGTTTTTCAAAGACTGCATTCATTTTTAAAACAAACCATAACCTTTATTTCATAAATAAAGGTTTAAAAAGCTTTACGTAGATTATCAAATAATGATAATCTAAAATATCCTTTTTACACACGACCATTACATAATGGTTTACAATACAAAAATGTTACATCGAAATCAGTTTTTTGAATGCAGTTTTTACAAAATATCATACAAACATGGACTCCAAATCTTGTCCTTATTTTAGTATGCAAGAGCGGAAGCTCTTAGTATTCACCTGAGAATAAACATGCTTTAAACGTCAACAAAAATGTTGGTGAGTTATAGGTTTAACCTATATATATCAAATCGTAACAATAGACCACAAGATTTCATATTTCAATACACATCCCATACATAGAGATAAAAATCATTCATATGGTGAACACCTGGTAACCGACATTAACAAGATGCATATATAAGAATATCCCCATCATTCCGGGACACCCTTCGGATATGATATAAATTTCTAAGTACTAAAGCATCCGGTACTTTGGATGGGGTTTGTTAGACCCAATAGATCTATCTTTTGGATTCGCGTCAATTAGGGTGTCTGTTCCCTAATTCTTAGATTACCAGACATAATAAAAAGGGGCATATTCGATTTCAATAATTCAACCATAGAATGTAGTTTCACGTACTTGTGTCTATTTTGTAAATCATTTATAAAACCTGCATGTATTCTCATCCCAAAAATATTAGATTTTAAAAGTGGGACTATAACTCACTTTCACAGATTTTTACTTCGTCGGGAAGTAAGACTTGGCCACTGGTTGATTCACGAACCTATAACAATATATACATATATATCAAAGTATGTTCAAAATATATTTACAACACTTTTAATATATTTTGATGTTTTAAGTTTATTAAGTCAGCTGTCATCGTTAGTAACCTACAACTAGTTGTCCACAGTTAGATGTACAGAAATAAATCGATAAATATTATCTTGAATCAATCCACGACCCAGTGTATACGTATCTCAGTATTGATCACAACTCAAACTATATATATTTTGGAATCAACCTCAACCCTGTATAGCTAACTCCAACATTCACATATAGAGTGTCTATGGTTGTTCCGAAATATATATAGATGTGTCGACATGATAGGTCAAAACATTGTATACGTGTCTATGGTATCTCAAGATTACATAATATACAATACAAGTTGATTAAGTTATGGTTGGAATAGATTTGTTACCAATTTTCACGTAGCTAAAATGAGAAAAATTATCCAATCTTGTTTTACCCATAACTTCTTCATTTTAAATCCGTTTTGAGTGAATCAAATTGCTATGGTTTCATATTGAACTCTATTTTATGAATCTAAACAGAAAAAGTATAGGTTTATAGTCGGAAAAATAAGTTACAAGTCATTTTTGTAAAGGTAGTCATTTCAGTCGAAAGAACGACGTCTAGATGACCATTTTAGAAAACATACTTCCACTTTGAGTTTAACCATAATTTTTGGATATAGTTTCATGTTCATAATAAAAATCATTTTCCCAGAATAACAACTTTTAAATCAAAGTTTATCATAGTTTTTAATTAACTAACCCAAAACAGCCCGCGGTGTTACTACGACGGCGTAAATCCGATTTTACGGTGTTTTTCGTGTTTCCAGGTTTTAAACCATTAAGTTAGCATATCATATAGATATAGAACATGTGTTTAGTTGATTTTAAGATTCAATTTAGAAGAATTAACTTTTATTTGCGAACAAGTTTAGAATTAACTAAACTATGTTCTAGTGATTACAAGTTTAAACCTTTGAATAAGATAGCTTTATATGTATGAATCGAATGATGTTATGAACATCATTACTACCTCAAGTTCCTTGGATAAACCTACTGGAAATGAGAAAAATAGATCTAGCTTCAAAGGATCCTTGGATGGCTTGAAAGTTCTTGAAGCAGAATCATGACACGAAAACAATTTCAAGTAAGATTTCCACTCGAAATAAGATTGTTATAGTTATAGAAATTGAATTAAAGTTTGAATATGATTATTACCTTGTATTAGAAAGATAACCTACTATAAGTAACAAAGGTTTCTTGATCTTGGATGATTACTTGGAATGGATTTAGAAAACTTGGAAGTAAACTTGCAATCTTGGAAGTATTCTTGATTTTATGAAACTAGAACTTTTGGAATTTATGAAGAACACTTAGAACTTGAAGATAGAACTTGAGAGAGATCAATTAGATGAAGAAAATTGAAGAATGAAAGTGTTTGTAGGTGTTTTTGGTCGTTGGTGTATGGATTAGATATAAAGGATATGTAATTTTGTTTTCATGTAAATAAGTCATGAATGATTACTCATATTTTTGTAATTTTATGAGATATTTCATGCTAGTTTCCAAATGATGGTTCCCACATGTGTTAAGTGACTCACATGGGCTGCTAACAGCTGATCATTGGAGTGTATATACCAATAGTACATGCATCTAAAAGCTGTGTATTGTACGAGTACGAATACGGGTGCATACGAGTAGAATTATTGATGAAACTGAACGAGGATGTAATTGTAAGCATTTTTGTTAAGTAGAAGTATTTTGATAAGTGTATTGAAGTCTTTCAAAAGTGTATGAATACATATTAAAACACTACATGTATATACATTTTAACTGAGTCGTTAAGTCATCGTTAGTCGTTACATGTAAATGTTGTTTTGAAACCGTTAGGTTAACGATCTTGTTGAATGTTGTTAACCCATTGTTTATTATAACAAATGAGATGTTAAATTGTTATATTATCATGATATTATGATATATAATATATCTTAGTATGATATATATACAGTTAAATGTCGTTACAACGATAATCGTTACATATATGTCTCGTTTCGAAATCATTAAGTTAGTAGTCTTATTTTTACATATGTATTTCATTGTTAATACACTTAATAATATATTTACTTATCATTTAACATAATTAAACAAATGTATCAATATCTTAATATGATTCATATGTACCTAGTAAGACGTTGTTATAACGATAATCGTTATATATATCGTTTTCGAGTTTCTTAAATTAATAGTCTCATTTTTATGTATATAACTCATTGTTAAAATACCTAATGAGATACATACTTATAATAAAATCATGTTAACTATATATATAACCATAGATATGTCATCGTATAGTTTTTACAAGTTTTAACGTTCGTGAATCACCGATCAACTTGGGTGGTCAATTGTCTATATGAAACCTATTTCAATTAATCAAGTCTTAACAAGTTTGATTGCTTAACATGTTGGAAACACTTAATCATGTAAATAACAATTTCATTTAATATATATATATATATATATATATATATATATATATATATATATATATATATATATATAAACATGGAAAAGTTCGGGTCACTACAGTACCTACCCGTTAAATAAATTTCGTCCCGAAATTTTAAGAAGTTGGAGGTGTTGACGTATCTTCTGGAAATAAATGCGGGTATTTCTTCTTCATCTGATCTTCATGCTCCCAGGTGAACTCGGGTCCTCTACGAGCATTCCATCAAACCTTAACAATTGGTATCTTGTTTTGCTTAAGTCTTTTAACCTCACGATCCATTATTTCGACGGGTTCTTCGATAAATTGAAGTTTTTTGTTGATTTGGATTTCATCTAATGGAATAGTGAGATCTTCTTTAGCAAAACATTTCTTCAAATTCGAGACGTGGAAAGTGTTATGTACAGCCGCGAGTTATTGAGGTAACTCAAGTCGGTAAGCTACTGATCCGACACGATCAATAATCTTGAATGGTCCAATGTACCTTGGATTTAGTTTCCCCCGTTTACCAAATCGAACAACGCCTTTCCAAGGTGAAACCTTAAGCATGACCATTTCTCCAATTTCAAACTCTATATCTTTTCTTTTACTGTCCGCGTAGCTCTTTTGTCGACTCTGGGCGGTTTTCAATCTTTGTTGAATTTGGATGCTTTTCTCGGTAGTTTCTTGTATTATCTCCGGACCCGTAATCTGTCTATCTCCCACTTCACTCCAACAAATCGGAGACCTGCACTTTATACCATAAAGTGCTTCAAACGGTGCCATCTCAATGCTTGAATGGTAGCTGTTGTTGTAGGAAAATTCTGCTAACGGTAGATGTCGATCCTAACTGTTTCCGAAATCAATAACACAAGCTCGTAGCATGTCTTCAAGCATTTGTATCGTCCTTTCACTCTGCCCATCAGTTTGTGGATGATAGGTAGTACTCATGTCTAGACGAGTTCCCAATGCTTGCTGTAATGTCTGCCAGAATCTTGAAATAAATCTGCCATCCCTATCAGAGATAATAGAGATTGGTATTCCATGTCTAGAGACGACTTCCTTCAAATACAGTTGTGCTAACTTCTCCATCTTGTCATCTTCTCTTATTGGCAGGAAGTGTGCTGACTTGGTGAGACGATCAACTATTACCCAAATAGTATCATAACCACTTGCAGTCCTTGGCAATTTAGTAATGAAATCCATGGTAATGTTTTCCCATTTCTATTCCGGGATTTCAGGTTGTTGTAGTAGACCTGATGGTTTCTGATGTTCAGCTTTGACCTTAGAACACGTCAAACATTCTCCTACGTATTTAGCAACATCGGCTTTCATACCCGGCCACCAAAAATGTTTCTTGAGATCCTTGTACATCTTCCCCGTTCCAGGATGTATTGAGTATCTGGTTTTATGAGCTTCTCTAAGTACCATTTCACTCATATATCCAAATTTTGGTACCCAAATTCTTTCAGCCCTATACCGGGTTCCGTCTTCCCGAATATTAAGATGCTTCTCCGATCCTTTGGGTATTTCATCCTTTAAATTTCCCTCTTTTAAAACTCCTTGTTGCGCCTCCTTTATTTGAGTAGTAAGGTTAGTGTGAATCATTATATTCATAGATTTTACTCGAATGGGTTCTCTGTCCTTTCTGCTCAAGGCGTCGGCTACCACATTTGCCTTCCCCGGGTGGTAACGAATCTCAAAGTCGTAATCATTCAACAATTCAATCCACATACGCTGCCTCATATTCAGTTGTTTCTGATTAAATATGTGTTGAAGACTTTTGTGGTCGGTATATATAATACTTTTGACCCCATATAAGTAGTGCCTCCAAGTCTTTAATGCAAAAACAACTGCGCCTAATTCCAAATCATGCATCGTATAATTTTGCTCGTGAATCTTCAATTGTCTAGACGCATAAGCAATCACCTTCGTCCGTTGCATTAATACACAATCGAGACCTTGCTTTGATGCGTCACAATAAATCACAAAATCATCATTCCCTTCAGGCAATGACAATATAGGTGCCGTAGTTAGCTTTTTCTTCAATAACTGGAACGCTTTCTCTTGTTCATCCTTCCATTCAAATTTCTTCCCTTTATGCGTTAATGCAGTCAAGGGTTTTGCTATTCTGGAAAAGTCTTGGATGAACCTTCTGTAGTAACCAGCTAGTCCTAAAAACTGGCGTATGTGTTTCGGAGTTTTCGGGGTTTCCCACTTTTCAACAGTTTCTATCTTTGCTGGATCCACCTTAATACCTTCTTTTTTCACTATGTGACCTAGGAATTGAACTTCCTCCAACTAAAATGCACACTTTGAAAACTTAGCGTACAATTCTTCCTTCCTCAATACTTCTAACACCTTTCTCAAATGTTCACCGTGTTCTTGGTCATTCTTTGAGTAAATAAGTATGTCATCAATGAAAACAATGACAAACTTGTCAAGGTATGGTCCACACACTCAGTTCATAAGGTCCATGAACATAGCTGGTGCATTAGTTAAACCAAACGGCATGACCATAAACTCGTAATGACCGTAACGTGTTCTGAAAGCAGTCTTTGGAATATCATCTTCTTTCACCCGCATTTGATGATACCCGGAACGTAAGTCAATCTTTGAATAAACAGACGAGCCTTGTAGTTGATCAAATAAGTCATCGATTCTCAGTAGTGGGTAGCGGTTCTTGATGGTAAGTTTGTTTAACTCTCTGTAGTCAATACACAACCTAAATGTACCATCCTTCTTCTTGACAAACAAAACAGGAGCTCCCCATGGTGATGTGCTTGGTCGAATGAAACCACGTTCTAATAGTTCTTGCAGTTGGCTTTGCAGTTCTTTCATCTCGCTGGGTGCGAGTCTATAAGGAGCACGAGCTATTGGTGCAGCTCCTAGTACAAGATCTATTTGAAATTCAACAGATCGATGTGGATGTAGTCACGGTAATTCTTTCAGAAATACATCGGGAAATTCTTTTGCGACGGGAACATCATTGATGCTCTTTTCTTCAGTTTGTACTTTCTCGACGTGTGCTAGAACAGCATAGCAACCTTTTCTTATTAGTTTTTGTGCCTTCAAATTACTAATAAGATGTAGCTTCATGTTGCCCTTTTCTCCGTACACCATTAAGGGTTCTCCTTCTTCTCGTACAATGCGAATTGCATTTTTATAACATACGATCTCTGCTTTCACCTTCTTCAGCCAGTCCATGCCAACTATTACATCAAAACTCCCTAACTCTACTGGTATCAAATCAATCTTAAATATTTCGCTACCCAGTTTAATTTCTCGATTCCGGCATATATTATCTGCTGAAATTAATTTACCGTTTGCTAATTCGAGTAAAAATTTACTATCCAACGGCGTCAATGGACAACTTAATTTAGCACAAAAATCTCTACTCATATAGCTTCTATCCGCACCCGAATCAAATAAAACGTAAGAAGATTTATTGTCAATAAGAAACGTACCCGTAACAAGCTCCGGGTCTTCCTGTGCCTCTGCCGCATTAATATTGAAAACTCTTCCGCGGCCTTGTCCATTCGTGTTCTCCTGGTTCGGGCAATTTCTAATAATGTGGCCCGGTTTTCTACATTTATAACAAACTACATTGGCATAACTTGCTTCGACACTACTTGCTCCGCCATTACTCGTTCCGAAACCATTTGTTCCTTTCGTTCTGTTAACCCCTGGTCCGTAGACCTCACACTTCGCCGCGCTATGACCATTTCTTTTACACTTGTTGCAAAATTTGGTGCAGAACCCCGAGTGATACTTTTCACACCTTTGGCATAGCTGCTTCTGATTGTTGTTGTTGTTGCGGTTGTTATTGTTGTTGGGATGATTGTTATAGTTGCTGTTGTTGTTGTTGTTGTTGTTGTTGTTGTTGTTGGGCCGTTTGTTATAGTTGCGATTGATGTTGTGATTGTTGGGATAATTGTTGCGATTATTGTTGTAATTGCTGTTGTTGTTGTATTGGTGATTCTTATCACTGTTTTCCTCCCACTTTCTTTTGACTTGCTTTACATTGGCCTTTTCAGTCGTCTGTTCTTTAATTCTTTCCTCAATCTGGTTCACTAGTTTGTGAGCCATTCTACATGCCTGTTGTATGGAGGCGGGCTCGTGTGAATTTATATCTTCTTGGATTCTTTTCGATAATCCTTTCACAAACGCATCGATCTTCTCTTCCTCATCTTCGAACGCTCCCGGACACAATAGGCACAATTCTGTGAATCGTCTTTCGTATGTGGTAATATCAAATCCTTGGGTTCGTAACCCTCTAAGTTCTGTCTTGAGCTTATTGACCTCGGTTCTGGGACGGTACTTCTCGTTCATCAAGTGCTTGAATGCTAACCACGATAGTGCGTACGCATCATCTTGTCCCACTTGCTCTAGATAGGTATTCCACCATGTTAACGCAGAACCTGTGAAGGTATGCGTAGCGTACTTCACTTTGTCCTCTTCAGTACACTTACTTATGGCAAACACCGATTCGACCTTCTCGGTCCACCGTTTCAATCCGATCGGTCCTTCGGTTCCATCAAATTCCAACGGTTTACAGGCAGTGAATTCTTTGTAGGTGCATCCTACACGATTTCCTGTACTGCTAGATCCAAGGTTATTGTTGGTATGTAGCGCAGCCTGTACTGCGGCTATGTTTGAAGCTAGAAAAGTACAGAATTCCTCTTCATTCATATTCACAGTGTGTCGAGTAGTCGGTGCCATTTCCTTCAAAATAGTCAAATGGAACAAGTTAATCATACAGAATATTAAGAGTAGTTAATTATATTTCGTAGCATAATATGAACTCATTTATAAAAGCTTTTTCTTCATATTAGCATTTTATAAGTTTAAATTCGGGTAGTACCTACCCGTTAAGTTCATACTTAGTAGCTAATATACAATTCAACTACTACAATTCTATATGAAAAACTGATTATAATAATATTTCGCGTTCAAACTTTTATACAATATTTTACAAACTTACAATACCGCTTATTTTACATAAAGCATGAAATACAGCACACAATAACTTTGATACAAGATAGTTGTGAAGATAATTCTAGCTAGTACACAAGTCGTTCAGCAAAGGCAATAAAGACACGTAATTCATACGTCCAGAAACAAGTCATGCATTCTGGTTTTACTAGGACTACTTCCCATCCTTGGTCTTGTGGAACATAACCGTTATGGCCGTTGATAAGACAGCGTGTTGTAACGTCGTCAAAGGGACGAGGGTTACGTAATGACCAACAGTCTCGTAATAACCTAAAAACCTCATTTCTTACCCCAATTACCGACTCCGTCACTTGTGGGAACGTTTTGTTTAATAGTTGTAGCCCGATGTTCTTTTTCTCACTTTGGTGAGAAGCAAACATTACTAACCCGTAAGCATAGCATGCTTCTTTATGTTGCATGTTAGCCGCTTTTTCTAAATCATGAAGTCCTATATTCGGATACATTGAGTCAAAATAATTTCTTAACCCGTTGCGTAAAATAGCATTTGGGTTCCCCGCAATATATGCGTCAAAGTAAACACATCGTAACTTATGGGTTTCCCAATGTGATATCCCCCATCTTTCAAACGAAAGTCTCTTATAAACCAAGACATTCTTGGAACGTTCTTCGAATGTCTTACAAACTGATTTCGCCGTAAATAGTTGTGCCGAAGAATTCTGACCGACTCTAGACAAGATTTCATCAATCATGTCTCCGGGTAGGTCTCTTAAAATATTGGGTTGTCTATCCATTTTGTGTTTTTATACTGTAAAATAGAAAAGAGTTAGATTCATAAAAAAATACTTATTAATACAAGCAATTTTTACATATATCATAAAGCATAAGCACACTATATTACATATATTACACCACACGAATACAACTATCTTATTCCGACTCGCTCGTTTCTTCTTTTTCGGTTTTGGTTCGTTTTGCCAAGTTTCTAGGGATATATGATGTTCCCCTAATACGAGCTGTCGTTTTCCACAACGGTTTAGAAAAACCTGGTGGTTTAGAGGTTCCCGGGTCATTGTTACAACTTAAGGACTTTGGGGGTTGACAATACATATAAAGTTCATCGGGGTTGGAATTAGATTTCTCTATTTTTATGCCCTTTCCCTTATTATTTTCTTTTGCCTTTTTAAATTCAGTTGGGGTAATTTCTATAACATCATCGGAATTCTCGTAGGAATCCGATTCATCGGAGAATTGGTAATCCTCCCAATATTTTGCTTCCTTGGCGGAAACACCATTGACCATAATTAACCTTGGTCGGTTGGTTGAGGATTTTCTTTTACTTAACCGTTTTATTATTTCCCTCACCGGTTCTACTTCCTCCTCCGGTTCCTCCTCTTCCGGTTCTGATTCTTCTTCCGGTTCTGATTCTTCTTCCGATTCCTCTTCGGGAACTTGTGAATCAGTCCAATATATATTCGACTCTTCGTTATTATTAGGTGAGTCAATGGGATTTGTGCTAGAGGTAGACATCTATCACACAATATCAAACATGTTAAGAGATTAATATATCACATAATATATACATGTTATTAATATATAGTTTCCAACAAAAATGTTAAGCAATCATTTTTAAAGAAAACACGGTCGAAGTCCAGACTCACTAATGCATCCTAACAAACTCGATAAGACACACTAATGCAAATTTTCTGGTTCTCTAAGACCAACGCTCGGATACCAACTGAAATGTCCCGTTCTTATTGATTAAAAACGTTCCATATTAATTGATTTCGTTGCGAGGTTTTGACCTCTATATGAGACGTTTTTCAAAGACTGCATTCATTTTTAAAACAAACCATAACCTTTATTTCATAAATAAAGGTTTAAAAAGCTTTACGTAGATTATCAAATAATGATAATCTAAAATATCCTGTTTACACACGACCATTACATAATAGTTTACAATACAAATATGTTACATCGAAATCAGTTTCTTGAATGCAGTTTTTACACAATATCATACAAACATGGACTCCAAATCTTGTCCTTATTTTAGTATGCAACAGCGGAAGCTCTTAGTATTCACCTGAGAATAAACATGCTTTAAACGTCAACAAAAATGTTGGTGAGTTATAGGTTTAACCTATATATATCAAATCGTAACAATAGACCACAATATTTCATATTTCAATACACATCCCATACATAGAGATAAAAATCATTCATATGGTGAACACCTGGTAACCGACATTAACAAGATGCATATATAAGAATATCCCCATCATTCCGGGACACCCTTCGGATATGATATAAATTTCTAAGTACTAAAGCATCCGGTACTTTGGATGGGGTTTGTTAGACCCAATAGATCTATCTTTAGGATTCGCGTCAATTAGGGTGTCTGTTCCCTAATTCTTAGATTACCAGACATAATAAAAAGGGGCATATTCGATTTCGATAATTCAACCATAGAATGTAGTTTCACGTACTTGTGTCTATTTTGTAAATCATTTATAAAACCTGCATGTATTCTCATCCCAAAAATATTAGATTTTAAAAGTGGGACTATAACTCACTTTCACAGATTTTTACTTCGTCGGGAAGTAAGACTTGGCCACTGGTTGATTCACGAACCTATAACAATATATACATATATATCAAAGTATGTTCAAAATATATTTACAACACTTTTAATATATTTTGATGTTTTAAGTTTATTAAGTCAGTTGTCATCGTTAGTAACCTACAACTAGTTGTCCACAGTTAGATGTACAGAAATAAATCGATAAATATTATCTTGAATCAATCCACGACCCAGTGTATACGTATCTCAGTATTGATCACAACTCAAACTATATATATTTTGGAATCAACCTCAACCCTGTATAGCTAACTCCAACATTCACATATAGAGTGTCTATGGTTGTTCCAAAATATATATAGATGTGTCGACATGATAGGTCGAAACATTGTATACGTGTCTATGGTATCTCAAGATTACATAATATACAATACAAGTTGATTAAGTTATGGTTGGAATAGATTTGTTACCAATTTTCACGTAGCTAAAATGAGAAAAATTATCCAATCTTGTTTTACCCATAACTTCTTCATTTTAAATCCGTTTTGAGTGAATCAAATTGCTATGGTTTCATATTGAACTCTATTTTATGAATCTAAACAGAAAAAGTATAGGTTTATAGTCAGAAAAATAAGTTACAAGTCATTTTTGTAAAGGTAGTCATTTCAGTCGAAAGAACGACGTCTAGATGACCATTTTAGAAAACATACTTCCACTTTGAGTTTAACCATAATTTTTGGATATAGTTTCATGTTCATAATAAAAATAATTTTCCCAGAATAACAACTTTTAAATCAAAGTTTATCATAGTTTTTAATTAACTAACCCAAAACAGCCCGCGGTGTTACTACGACGGCGTAAATCCGATTTTACGGTGTTTTTCGTGTTTCCAGGTTTTAAATCATTAAGTTAGCATATCATATAGATATAGAACATGTGTTTAGTTGATTTTAAAATTCAAGTTAGAAGGATTAACTTTTATTTGCGAACAAGTTTAGAATTAACTAAACTATGTTCTAGTGATTACAAGTTTAAACCTTCGAATAAGATAGCTTTATATGTATGAATCGAATGATATTATGAACATCATTACTACCTCAAGTTCCTTGGATAAACCTACTGGAAATTAGAAAAATAGATCTAGCTTCAAAGGATCCTTGGATAGCTTGAAAGTTCTTGAAGCAGAATCATGACACGAAAACAATTTCAAGTAAGATTTCCACTCGAAATAAGATTGTTATAGTTATAGAAATTGAATTAAAGTTTGAATATGATTATTAACTTGTATTAGAAAGATAACCTACTGTAAGTAACAAAGGTTTCTTGATCTTGGATGATTACTTGGAATGGATTTAGAAAACTTGGAAGTAAACTTGCAATCTTGGAAGTATTCTTGATTTTATGAAACTAGAACTTTTGGAATTTATGAAGAACACTTAGAACTCGAAGATAGAACTTGAGAGAGATCAATTAGATGAAGAAAATTGAAGAATGAAAGTGTTTGTAGGTGTTTTTGGTCGTTGGTGTATGGATTAGATATAAAGGATATGTAATTTTGTTTTCATGTAAATAAGTCATGAATGATTACTCATATTTTTGTAATTTTATGAGATATTTCATGCTAGTTGCCAAATGATGGTTCCCACATGTGTTAGGTGACTCACATGGGATGCTAAGAGCTGATCATTGGAGTGTATATACCAATAGTACATACATCTAAAAGCTGTGTATTGTACGAGTACGAATACGGGTGCATACGAGTAGAATTGTTGATGAAACTGAACGAGGATGTAATTGTAAGCATTTTTGTTAAGTAGAAGTATTTTTATAAGTGTCTTGAAGTCTTTCAAAAGTGTATGAATACATATTAAAACATTACATGTATATACATTTTAACTGAGTCGTTAAGTCATCGTTAGTCGTTACATGTAAATGTTGTTTTGAAACCTTTAGGTTAACGATCTTGTTGAATGTTGTTAACCTATTGTTTATTATAACAAATGAGATGTTAAATTGTTATATTATCATGATATTATGATATATAATATATCTTAGTATGATATATATATATACAGTTAAATGTCGTTACAACGATAATCGTTACATATATGTCTCGTTTCGAAATCATTAAGTTAGTAGTCTTATTTTTACATATGTATTTCATTGTTAATACACTTAATAATATATTTACTTATCATTTAACATAATTAAACAAATGTATCAATATCTTAATATGATTCATATGTACCTAGTAAGACGTTGTTATAACGATAATCGTTATATATATCGTTTTCGAGTTTCTTAAATTAATAGTCTCATTTTTATGTATATAACTCATTGTTAAAATACCTAATGAGATACATACTTATAATAAAATCATTTTAACTATATATATAACCATATATATGTCATCGTATAGTTTTTACAAGTTTTAACGTTGGTGAATCACCGGTCAACTTGGGTGGTCAATTGTCTATATGAAACCTATTTCAATTAATCAAGTATTAACAAGTTTGATTGCTTAACATGTTGGAAACACTTAATCATGTAAATAACAATTTCATTTAATATATATATATATATAAACATGGAAAAGTTCGGGTCACTACAGTACCTACCCGTTAAATAAATTTCGTCCCGAAATTTTAAGAAGTTGGAGGTGTTGACGTATCTTCTGGAAATAAATGCGGGTATTTCTTCTTCATCTGATCTTCATGCTCCCAGGTGAACTCGGGTCCTCTACGAGCATTCCATCAAACCTTAACAATTGGTATCTTGTTTTGCTTAAGTCTTTTAACCTCACGATCCATTATTTCGACGGGTTCTTCGATAAATTGAAGTTTTTCGTTGATTTGGATTTCATCTAATGGAATAGTGAGATCTTCTTTAGCAAAACATTTCTTCAAGTTCGAGACGTGGAAAGTGTTATGTACAGCCGCGAGTTATTGAGGTAACTCAAGTCGGTAAGCTACTGGTCTGACACGATCAATAATCTTGAATGGTCCAATGCACCTTGGATTTAGTTTCCCCCGTTTACCAAATCGAACAACGCCTTTCCAAGGTGAAACCTTAAGCATGACCATTTCTCCAATTTCAAACTCTATATCTTTTCTTTTACTGTCCGCGTAGCTCTTTTGTCGACTCTGGGCGGTTTTCAATCTTTGTTGAATTTGGATGATTTTCTCGGTAGTTTCTTGTATTATCTCCGGACCCGTAATCTGTCTATCCCCCACTTCACTCCAACAAATCGGAGACCTGCACTTTCTACCATAAAGTGCTTCAAACGGCGCCATCTCAATGCTTGAATGGTAGCTGTTGTTGTAGGAAAATTCTGCTAACGGTAGATGTCGATCCCAACTGTTTCCGAAATCAATAACACAAGCTCGTAGCATGTCTTCAAGCATTTGTATCGTCCTTTCACTCTACCCATCAGTTTGTGGATGATAGGCAGTACTCATGTCTAGACGAGTTCCCAATGCTTGCTGTAATGTCTGCCAGAATCTTGAAATAAATCTGCCATCCCTATCAGAGATAATAGAGATTGGTATTCCATGTCTAGAGACGACTTCCTTCAAATACAGTCGTGCTAACTTCTCTATCTTGTCATCTTCTCTTATTGGCTGGAAGTGTGCTGACTTGGTGAGACGATCAACTATTACCCAAATGTATCAATATCTTAATATGATTCATATGTACCTAGTAAGACATTGTTATAACGATAATCGTTATATATATCGTTTTCGAGTTTCTTAAATTAATAGTCTTATTTTTATGTATATAACTCATTGTTAAAATACCTAATGAGATACATACTTATAATAAAATCATGTTAACTATATATATAACCATATATATGTCATCGTATAGTTTTTACAAGTTTTAACGTTCGTGAATCACCGGTCAACTTGGGTGGTCAATTGTCTATATGAAACCTATTTCAATTAATCAAGTCTTAACAAGTTTGATTGCTTAACATGTTGGAAACACTTAATCATGTAAATAACAATTTCATTTAATATATATATATATATATAAACATGGAAAAGTTCGGGTCACTACATTTATACCCCCTGAAAGTACACTTGGAAAGTGCGTATGTTTACGAAGTATTAAAAACTCGTTAAATGCTAGCGATACTAGCCCGAGTGGGGATGTCAAACCCTATGGATCCATATCTAAGATTCGCGTTCACCGGTCCAAAAACCAATGACTAAACGTTACCGAGCTAAAGGGAATGTTTATGCCATTGTATAACCCACACATATATAAGTTTAAGTACTCGTGCCTAGTATGTAAAACGTAAAATGTGCATGTATTCTCATTTCCCAAAATAGTTAAAGTAAAAAGGGAATGCTATAACTCACAATGATAATGTAGCGGTAAAGTATGACTCGGAAAGTAAGCAAGTAATGAAGGTTGTCCAAACGGGTCCTCAACCTAAGTCAAATAGTACTAAGTCAGTAAATAGTCCGAATAGGTTTAAAAGTATGTAAATAAGGTCTTAAGGGTCATCATCATTCATCATTAAACAAAAGGTGTAAAGTAAGTATAGTTCATGAAAAGAGTTTAAAACAAAGGCTGAGTTCGGTCAGTCACCACGGCCTCTATACCTACTGAAATAAGGTGAGACCAGTGGAAATGGCTCCCTATATGAGTCCTTTAGTTATGGTAAAAATTACATAAGCAAACTCGTCTTCGTTTGACCGTGGCAACGGTCTAAGTGCGAGTAGGTCAGAATTTCAGCACAACGTTAAATGGACATAGTGACGATCGGAGGGCCATAAATCCTAAACCGTAACTCGGATTAAGACGAGTCCTATATGAAAAGTTATCTACTCGAACAGAGCTATCTGAAAGTCATAATTACAGTAGCCCAGGTCGTATGGGTCAGACACAGAAACAGTAAAATCGTAGGGTCTGTAGGTTCCGGTGGTTCTTGGTGCTCGATGCTTATCATGGTTCTCATCCTTGATGCATATAGCTTCAAGTGTACAACTCGTTGATGTGTTTGTATCATTTTCACCAAGGTTTGACCATCATAACCCAAGTGTAAGTCTAAGACATGAAGTACAACTCACTTAAGTGTTGCAAGTGTTTTGATGAACCAAAGTTACATCAAAGTCTTAGATTTAACACATACATGAACTATAAAAGTAATATTGAACTATAAACTTGAAAGTAAACTAACTAAACAAGATCTTAAGATGTAGAACATAGTTCTTAGTTTGATCTTGAAGATCCAAGACTCAAAAGTCTAGATCTAACATAAGTGTACAAAGTTATAATTAAAGAAAGCTTACTTACATGTTCTTGAACTTTCAAAGTTAACTTTTAGTTCAAGATTAATGAGATCAATGTTAACTAGTAGCACTTGACCAATAACAACCAAAAAACATGAAATTAAAGTGCATAATATGAAGAAATAAACTAAGTAAACAAGTAAATAAGTTCATGGGTTGCATACTTTAAAGATTCAAGCCTAAGTCTTGATCTTTAGAAAGTAAATTTAAAGTTTACTTCATGAACTTCAAGTATGATATACAACCATGAACTTACAATCTTTGAAACAATAAAGGTAGAATCATAAACTAGTGAGTTTATGTTCTTGAGTGTTCTTGTAATACAAGATAAAAGAAGAATGAAACTAGTAAGTTTGATTCTTGAAACTAGTAAAGAACAACAACTACTAGTAAGTAAACAATAATTAAAACAAGTAACAACAAACCAACAAGTAACTTTAACAAGTGAATGATGATGATGTTATTGTGGCTAGGCCATGGTTTTTAGCAAAGAAAAAAAAGAAGAAAAAGCTCAAATTGCTTACAAGAATGTAGAGAAATGCTTGAGAGAAAAGAGAGAAAAATGAAACAAGTTGAAGTGTGTGTTTTGAATGAGAGAAGTATGAATGAAGTAGTGAAAAAAAAAAAAAACAAAACTCCCCTTATTGCCCTCCTTGGCCGACGGTCAACAAGCAAATGAGGAGGAGGGAGTTGCCTAATAGTCTCATGCATGTAAAGGTTACAAAAGTTGGTTAATAAGGGTGTGTTCATGGGGATAAGGTGTAAGTATCATGTAACAAGTCTTTCCTTTGCTAACTAAGCTAGTTCTTAACCCTTAATGGACTTGTTGTAACAAAAGGCTCCTAGTTAATCCATTAATATAAGTAGGGTGGGCTTATAAGCCCATTAACACTAATGAAAGCCCAAGTTCTAGTAGTTAACAAATTAATCCAATTAAAGCCCAAGTAATTAACCAATAACCTTAGTTAATTTAAAATGATTAATAAAATTAATCATGAATGTAAATAATACTCTAAAAATATTATTCGTGAAAGTTTCGTGTGTCACAAAGACGTTTCGGGCATTTAAAGTCAAGTACGGGCAATCATGGTAACAAGTAAATGTAATAACATACATTTGTTAAATCACAAGTATTAATAATAACAATTATTAATAAATAAACGTTGGAAAATCCAGGGTCGTTACATTACCCACCTGTTAAAGAAAATTTCGTCCCGAAATTTTAAGCTGAGGTAGATGGAGGAGTCAGGAAAAGGTGAGGATACTTCAGCATCATTTGATCCTCTCGTTCCCAAGTAAACTCAGGTCCTCGTTTGGCATTCCATCGTACTCGGACGATCGGAATCTTGTTGCGTTTCAAAGTCTTGACTTCACGGTCCATAATTTCAACAGGCTCTTCCACAAAGTAGAGTTTATCATCAATCTTAAGTTCCTCCAGTGGTATGATAAGTTCGGGTGCAGCAAGACACTTCTTCAAGTTTGACACGTGGAAGGTAGGATGAACTGAGCTCAACTGTGCTGGTAGATCCAAACGGTAAGCAACGGGTCCAACACCTTCCAAAATTTCGAAAGGACCAATGTATCGCGAGTTTAACTTTCCGCGTTTTCCAAAGCGAATCACACCCTTCCAAGGTGCAACCTTCAACATTACACAGTCACCAACGTTGAATTCAAAGTCTTTACGTTTAAGATCGGCATAACTCTTTTGGCAATCGCGGGCCGTCTTAAGTCTAGCTTGAATCTGAGCAATATTCTCCGTTGTTTCATGGACTACCTCAGGTCCGGTGATTTGCTTTTCGCCTACTTCGGCCCAATAAATAGGAGATCGGCACTTGTGACCATACAACCCTTCAAAAGGTGCAGCATTAATGCTCGAGTGATAACTGTTGTTGTACGAGAATTCGGCTAACGGCAAATGCCTTTCCCAAGCCTTTCCAAAATCAATGACACATGCACACAACATGACTTCCAAAGTCTGAATTGTGCATTCACTTTGCCCGTCGGTCTGTGGATGATAAGCAGTATTCATGTCGAGACGGGTTCCCATGGCTTCTTGTAAAGAACGCCAAAATCTAGAAGCAAAACGGGGATCGCGATCTGAGATGATCGATAAAGGTACACCATAACGAGATACAACCTCCTTGATGTATAATTGAGCAAGTCTCTCCATTGTATCCGTTTCCTTCATCGCTAGAAAGTGTGCAGATTTGGTAAGGCTGTCAACAATAACCCAAATAGTATCGTATCCGCCCACCGTCTTTGGTAGCTTGGTGATGAAATCCATTGTTATCCTTTCCCACTTCCATTGTGGGATTTACGGTTGTTGCAGTAATCCAGAAGGCCTCTGATGCTCGACTTTAACTTTCGAACAAGTCAAACACTTACCAACATAAGTCGCAACGTCCTTCTTAAGATTCGGCCACCAATACTGTTCTTTAAGGTCGTGGTACATTTTGCCCGCTCCAGGATGAATCAAATATCTTGATTTGTATGCTTCATCAAGTATAAGGTTCCGTAGATCTCCATAAAGAGGTACCCAAATTCTTCCGGCATAACATCGGAGTCCAGACTCCCTAACCTCGAATCGAGAGACAAGTATGTTCAAATGTTCATGAGTTATATTCTCCTTCTTGAGAGCCTCACCTTGGGCTACTCTGATCTGGCTGTTGAGGTTCGAATGGATGGTGATGTTCAGAGCCCTAACACGAAGAGGTGTCGTCCTCTCCTTTCGGCTTAAAGCGTCAGCTACAACATTGGCCTTGCCAGGATGATAACGGAGTTCACAATCATAGTCGTTGAGCGTCTTGATCCATCGACGCTGTCTCATATTCAGTTGCTTCTGATCGAAGATGTGTTGGAGACTCTTGTGATCGGTGAAGATAGTGCTCTTAGTTCCATAAAGATAGTGTCTCCACAATTTGAGCGCAAAGACAACGGCTCCAAGTTCGAGATCGTGAGTAGTGTAGTTCCCTTCGTGAATCTTCAGTTGACGGGAAGCATAGGCAATAACCTTTGATCGTTGCATCAGTACACAACCAAAACCACTCTTCGATGCATCACAATAAACAACAAAGTCGTCACTGCCCTCAGGAAGTGATAGGATAGGTGCGGTGGTTAACTTCTTCTTTAAAGTTTGGAATGCTGATTCGTGTGCGGGTTCCCAAATGAACTTCTTCCCTTTGTGAGTCAGCGCGGTCAAAGGACGCGCAATCAGAGAGAAACCTTCGATAAACCTTCGGTAATAACCGGAGAGACCTAGGAATTGGCGAATATGAGTCTGAGTAGTGGGGGTCTCCCACTTGCTGATAGCTTCAATCTTGTCAGGATCAACTTTGATACCCTGGTCGCTCACAACATGACCCAGAAATTGTACTTCCTTCAACCAAAATTCACACTTGGAGAATTTGGCGTAAAGTTGCTCTTGCCTCAAGAGTTCAAGTACTAGTCGGAGGTGTTGCTCATTCTCTTCTTCGCTCTTAGAGTAGATGAGGATATCATCTATGAAGACGATAACAAACTTATCCAAGTACGGCTTGCAGACATGATTCATGAGATCCATGAACACGGCAGGTGCATTTGTCAATCCGAATGGCATCACGAGAAACTCATAATAACCATAACGGGTCCTGAATGCAGTTTTCATCACGTCACTTTCCTTCACCCTCAACTGGTGATAACCGGATCGCAAATCGATCTTTGAGTAAACGCTCGATCCTTGTAGTTGATCAAAAAGATCGTCAATGCGGGGAAGAGGATACCGATTCTTGATCGTCAATTTGTTGAGTTCACGGTAGTCGATACACATACGGAAGGATCCATCCTTCTTCTTCACAAATAAAACCGGTGCGCCCCAAGGCGAGAAGCTTGGTTGGATAAATCCTCGATCAAGTAGTTCTTGTAGTTGGCTCTGTAATTCTTGCATCTCGGAAGGTGCGAGTCTATAAGGTGCGCGAGCTACAGGTGCTGCTCCTGGCACTAAATCAATCTGAAACTCTACTGCTCTTGGCGGCAGTAATCCAGGTAATTCTTCAGGGAAGACATCGGAAAATTCGTTCACAATGCGAACGTCGTTCACACTCTTTACCTCAGTTTCTACTGTTTTCACATGCGCTAGGACAGCAAGACGTCCCTTCTTCATAATCTTTTGCGCTTTCATGCAACTAACGAGGTTCAGCTTCGAGGTACATCTCTCTCCGTAGATGATCAGTGGCTCACCGTCTCCTTGTGGTATACGAAGAGCTTTATCTCCACAAATAATATCAGCCTTTATCTTACTCAACCAATCCATACCGATGATCATGTCAAAACTTCCCAATTTGATGGGTATCAAATCAATTTCGAAGTCTGCACCAGCTATGTTGATAATAGCTCCTCGACCGATATGGTCAACTTTCTCAAGTTTTCTGTTAGCGACCTCGACAAGCATACTTTCTTTTAACGGGACTAAAGACCAATTAATCTTATCGCAAAAATGTCTACATACATAACTTCTATCCGTACCAGTATCAAACAAGACAGAAGCTAAAAGATTGTTGATTTTGAATATACCTGTCACCAAGTCGGGGTTTTCACGTGAGTCCCTTGCATTAACATTGAAAGCTCTAGCGCGCGGTGGTCCGTCATCTTTTCGCTTATTTGGACACGCATTTCTGAAATGGCCCGTCTTCCCGCATTCATAACACTTCTTCGGCCCGTTGGTGTTTGGTTTCCCATTCAAAGTGGTGGCCTTGCAGTCCTTCCCGATATGTCCAGTCCGTTGGCACTTTTCGCAAACAACATTACAATACCCAGTGTGGTGTTTATAGCACCGTTTGCATTGTGGTAAGGTTCCCTTGTAGTTCGGGTTGGAGTTCTTGTTGTTGTTGGGGTTGGGGTTTCCACCGTTGTTGTTTTGCCTCTTGGCGGGGGTTTGATCATAGGTTCTCCCCCTGTTGTTGTTGTTGTCCCACTTTCTCTTTTCACTACTACCAGCTTCAAACTTAGCCTTCTCTGGCTCATCAATGGTGATTTGATTCATGAGTGTATGCGCCATGCGCATTGCTTCGGGAACATTCGGTGGCTTGGACGAGGTGACATTACCCTTGATGGACTTAGGGAGTCCCCAAAAGTATCTCTCCATACGCTTGAATTCTGGGGTGACCATTGTCAGACACATCAGGGCTAATTCCAAAAATCTCCTGTTGTAACCATCAAGGTCGTTCCCAACGGCCTTTAACTGCATGAATTCCATTTTCATCTTTTTTATCTCGGTTCTCGGACAATACTCCTCAATCATGGCACACTTAAATTCTTCCCATGTCGTAGCATACACCTCATCAATGCCTTGTGCCTGTGCCATTGTGTTCCACCACGTGAGCGCGCTGTCAGACAGCGTGCAAGAAGCAAATTTGGTTTTATTGTCCTCCGAACAGTTGCTAACTCGGAATACTGATTCAAGTTTCTCGAACCATTTAGTGAGACCAACCGGTCCCTCAGTGCCGCTGAAGTTATGTGGTTTACAGCTCTGGAATTCCTTGTAAGTACACCCATTTCGAATGGGTTGAATAACCGGTGGCGGTGGCGGTGGCGGTGGAGCTTGGGGTTGCATTTCCGCAATGGTTGCGGCTACCCTTTCGGAAATCATCTCTTCGATTTGGGCGGTGGTAGGTGTTGATCGTCCGTTGGCCATGATGTTCTAAACAAAAATTTTGACTCAAGTCAAAATCCAGTATTCAATAGTAATAATACAGTATATAGTAGCCAACATGGAATCAAAACATCGCATGTTATTAAATAACGCATCTAGGTACAAATACCACAAAATCATCGTACAGTAATGTAAATAGAACATCATGCAAGAATTGAATAACGCAAAGTTCCATTAATAATAATAAGTTTCATACATCTGAATAAGTCCGTACAATACATAAGTGAAACATAAAACTACAACTGGATTACATAATGAAATCTAAATACAAAAGCCCTACGGTGAAGGTGGGTGAAGGATGTCCATAACATGGGCCATCTGGTCCTCTAGCTCAGCAACTCGAGCTCGGAGGGTCTCCACCTCCCTTGTCAATTCCTCGACAGTGGGAGATGGTGGGGCAGGCGGTGTTGGCGGTGCAGGTGGTGCCGGTGGTGCAGACATTACATAACGGGGTGCAGATGTTCCGGCTCCAGAAATAGTCAGTACGTAACGGGTTGTCTTACGCACTTGTGGGTCGGCAGGGTACGGCACAAGCCGCTTACGAGCAGTAACCCTACGACGCCGACCAAATGCGTCAGTGAAAGCACGACCTCCATTCATCCCTGGAATGACGGTGCCATCAAAACGGTACCGCTTCTTCGGCGGGGTGGAGGGTGCCTGTATAGGTACATCAGCAGGGTCCTCATCATCACTGAGTCATCTGAGGAGGTGTCGTCGGATGAAGCATCAGTAGATGACGGGTCGTCCGAATCATGTGGTGGCTGTACGGGTGGCTGAACTGGCTCTCCTCGAGCAGCCATCATCTGTCTGTACCTAGCGAGTCCGATCGAAATGAGACGTGCATCAGGGGCATGTCGACACCAATGGCGATACCGGTTACGGAATGGACCTTCCCCGAACTCCGCGGGAATCACAATCTCACCGGAGCGGGGCTGTGATCCTGAGGGTCCGGGGGCAGATGGAGCTGGAATCTCCGAAGGGTCATGGGCTCCGCTAGAAGTAACCACTGGGGCAGGCGCCTGGCTGCTAGTCCCGGAAGATGAAGCGCCGGGGTCACTTGTGGGTAGCGGGATCGGTGTGTCGGCAGCAGCAGCAGGTGGGGTGGCTGACGAGTCTGAACTGCCCAAAATGATAGCAGGTGGAGTATCCGACATCTAAACAAGGAAAAATAAATTTTTCCATGTCAGTAAGTCATAAAGCAAGCACGTATTAGGCTGATAGTTTAAATCATGTATAAGAATAAGTAGCATGGCAATAATAACGAATCGTACAGAAGTAGCATGCAATCGAAAGCAAGTAATATCATACAGTAGTGAAATCATGTAGTAGCATTCGGCATGTAGCAGTAAAAGTAAGCAGCAGCATGCAGTAAGTTCAGCGGAAACAAGTAAACTAGCAAGTTGTAGATTAGTCCTATTAGTGAATCCTACTCGGTCGGTCTTAGACTCACTAATGCAACCTAATTCCCTACAACCAATGCTCTGATACCAAATGTGATGCCCCGTACAAAACCATCGTGTATGAATCATCAACAACAGGATCATTACAAGGTTAAGTACTATATGCTGTAATAAAAGAAGTTGCATTCACGATAGAAAGATGACGCCATAATCGACGCCAAATGTTTTACACCAACAGTATGCTTCTACGAAAAGCAAGCATGAAAAAATGTATGTGACCCTTAGGTCATTACAAAACATAGTTTCAAATGTATTAAAGTTTGAATGCAAGATAAAGTAGTTCATGCGGTGATAACACTAGAGCAGCAGGTGTCTACGGCAAGACTAGTACACAGCGGAAGCAACCTTAAGCACCTGAGAAAAACATGCTTAAAAATGTCAACACAAAGGTTGGTGAGCTATAGTTTAAGTATAACAGTATGTAAGGTAGGCCACTAGATTTCAGTGCTACAAAGAGCGTTTCAAAACAGTAAGATAAAGTATATGTTAACCGTGGGCACTTGGTAACTAACTTAACATTTATACCCCCTGAAAGTACACTTGGCAAGTGCATATGTTTACGAAGTATTAAACACTCGTTAAATGCTAGCGCTACTAGCCTGAGTGGGGATGTCAAACCCTATGGATCCATATCTAAGATTCGCGTTCACCGGTCCAAAAACCAATGACTAAACGTTACCGAGCTAAAGGGAATGTTTATGCCGTTGTATAACCCACACATATATAAGTTTAAGTACCCATGCCTTGTATGTAAAATGTAAAATGCACATGTATTCTCAGTTCCCAAAATAGTTAAAGTAAAAAGGGAATGCTATAACTCACAATGATAATGTAGCGGTAAAGTATGACTCGGAAAGTAAGCAAGTAATGAAGGTTGTCCAAACGGGTCCTCAACCTAAGTCAAATAGTACTAAGTCAGTAAATCGTCCAAATAGGTTTAAAAGTATGTAAATAAGGTCTTAAGGGTCATCATCATTCATCATTAATAAAAGGTGTAAAGTAAGTTTCGTTCATGAAAAGAGTTTAAAACAAAGGCTGAGTTCGGTCAGTCACCACGGCCTCTATACCTACTGAAATAAGGTGAGACCAGTGGCCATGGCTCCATATATGAGTCCTTTAGTTTTGGTAAAAATTACAGAAGCAAACTCGTCTTCTTTTGACCGTGGCAGCGGTCTAAGTGCGAGTAGGTCAGAATTTTCAGCACAACGTTAAATGGACATAGTGACGATTAGAGGGCCATAAATCCTAAACCGTAACTCGGATTAAGACGAGTCCTATATGAAAAGTTATCTACTCGAACAGAGCTATCTGAAAATCATAATTACAGTAGCCCAGGTCGTACGGGTCAGACACAGAAACAGTAAAACAGTAGGGTCAGTAGGTTCTTGTGGTTCTTGGTGCTCGATGCTTATCATGGTTCTCATCCTTGATGCATATAGCTTCAAGTGTACAACTCGTTGATGTGTTTGCATCATTTTCACCAAGTTTTGACCATCATAACCCAAGTGTAATCCTAAGACATGAAGCACAACTCACTTAAGTGTTGCAAGTGTTTTGATGAACCAAAGTTACATCAAAGTCTTAGATTTAACACATACATGAACTATAAAAGTAATACTGAACTATAAACTTGAAAGTAAACTAACAAAACAAGATCTTAAGATGTAGAACATAGTTCTTAGTTTGATCTTGAAGATCCAAGACTCAAAAGTCTAGATCTAACATAAGTGTACAAAGTTATAATTAAAGAAAGCTTACTTACATGTTCTTGAACTTTCAAAGTTAACTTTTAGTTCAAAATTAATGAGATCAAGGTTAACTAGTAGCACTTGACCAATAACAACCAACAAACAGGAAATTAAAGTGCATAATATGAAGAAATAAACTAAGTAAATAAGTAAATAAGTTCATGGGTTGCATATTTTAAAGATTCAAGCCTAAGTCTTGATCTTTAGAAAGTAAACTTTAAAGTTTACTTCATGAACTTCAAGTATGATATACAACCATGAACTTACAATCTTTGAAACAATAAAGGTAGAATCATAAACTAGTGAGTTTATGTTCTTGAGTGTTCTTGTAATACAAGATAAAAGAAGAATGAAACTAGTAAGTTTGATTCTTGAAACTAGTAAAGAACAACAACTACTAGTAAGTAAACAATAATCAAAACAAGTAACAACAAACCAACAAGTAACTTTAACAAGTGAATGATGATGATGTTATTGTGGCTAGGCCACGGTTTTTAGCAAAGAAAAAAAAGAAGAAAAAGCTCAAATTGCTTACAATAATGTAGAGAAATGCTTGAGAGAAAAGAGAGAAAAATGAAAACAAGTTGAAGTGTGTGTTTTGAATGAGAGAAGTATGAATGAAGTAGTGAAAAAAAAGAAGAAACAAAACTCCCCTTATTGCCCTCCTTGGCCGACGGTCAACAAGCAAATGAGGAGGAGGGAGTTGCCTACTAGTCTCATGCATGTAAAGGTTACAAAAGTTGGTTAATAAGGGTGTGTTCATGGGGATAAGGTGTAAGTATCATGTAACAATTCTTTCCTTTGCTAACTAAGCTAGTTCTTAACCCTTAATGGACTTGTTGTAACAAAAGGCTCCTAGTTAATCTATTAATATAAGTAGGGTGGGCTTATAAGCCCATTAACACTAATGAAAGCCCAAGTTCTAGTAGTTAACAAATTAATCCAATTAAAGCCCAAGTAATTAACCAATAACCTTAGTTAATTTAAAATGATTAATAAAATTAATCATGAATGTAAATAATACTCTTAAAATATTATTCGTGAAAGTTTCGTGTGTCACAAAGACGTTTCGGGCATTTAAAGTCAAGTACGGGCAATCATGGTAACAAGTAAATGTAATAACATACATTTGTTAAATCACAAGTATTAATAATAACAATTATTAATAAATAAACGTTGGAAAATCCAGGGTCGTTACATTAACAGTCTCTTCACTGGGTTCGGTTACAGCAGCCTTGCTTCTTATCAAGATCTTATCATTCAACTTATGAGCCATAGACATCGCGGTCTCAATAGTCTGGGGCTCACTAGATTCAACCCCATGCTCAATTTTCTCGGATAGCCCATCAATGTAAGCTTCAATCTTAAGATTCTCATCGGCATAAACATTAGGGCACAACAAAGTCAACTCAAAGAACCTCTGCTCGTAGGCATCTAATTCGGTGCCCTTCATTTTCAAGTTTTTAAGTTCAACCTCTAACTTCTTAAGCTCACCCCTAGGTCGGTAGCGGGTGATCATTCTTTCCTTGAAATTATTCCAAGTTAACCCATAAGCCACATCATTCCCTAAACTGTTAACCAAGTTGTTCCACCAGGTCAATGCACTATTCTTCAAAGTGCAGCTAGTAAAACTAACCTTGTCCTCCTCTTGGACTCGACTAACCCTGAAAATAGACTCGATTTTCTCGAACCAGCGGGTAAGTCCTATGGGTCCTTCTGTACCACTGAATTCCTGTGGGCGACTTGCCATGAACGTTTTGTGGGAGCATCCCACCTGATTGTTGTTTGCATTAGCATTTGCATTAGCATTCGCTGCCATAGCAGCAGCTATCCCTTCGGTAACAAGACGTTGGATACGGGCTTCGTTGGACTCTCTAGGAGGCATGATCTTCAAAACAGAATAACACAACTGTTAGTACTAAGAATAATACCAGTGTTATAAAGGAATAGATCGAACACGAAAAGATTAACTATTAAAATAATAGTCAATAAACACTATGAGTAATAACATGACAGTTATGATTGTTATAGAAATAACCACCACATGCATACATATTTTATGATAACATCATACAACATACATAGCACCTAACATACATGATCTACATTACGCATAATATAACATGCCAAGAGTCACAACATCGGAAATAAAATGTGATAATGATAATAGATGTCATAAAAATAACCATCCATACATAATGAAAAACATCCCATAACAAAATCTTAATAAAATCCTCGGCAAAACGCCGTACATAACCCAAAAATGTATGTATGAAAGGACATTAAGTCTTATGAAATAAATCATCAATCATGAATCATCATATCACATCTGCTTAGAGCAGATGTGATAAGCTGGGCCAGCATGAGTCTCAGCAGGTGGATCATACTTCCGCAACTTTCCTTTCACTTCTTCCAACTCTGCCTTCAAACCACGAACTGTGCTCTCGAGAGCCTCGAACTTAGCGTCAACTTCACGGTTACGCTTACGATTCTTAAACCCAACATTGTTCTTGAAGCTAACAAATGAATCCATACTAGCTCGTATCTGGTCCATCATCTCGTTATGTGGTAAAGTACGCATACAATCACTAAGAGCATTAATACGCGTCACTTCATTGTAAGCCCTGTTCATATGAGTAAGAGTGGAAAAGTAGTAGTGAATAGGATCATCGATCTGGGTTGACCAGCACGGCATCTGGCGGCAGCCGGAGGAGCAGGAGCAGCAACGGAGTTATCGCTCGAAGTTGACATCTGCAAACAATAAAACCACAAACCACATACCAAATAGGAATAAATGCTAATGATATAACTTATACGAAATGAAATGCATAATAATGCTATAGCAAAAGGGTCGGGCTGTAGACTAGACTCTAATGCACCCTAAGAACCACGGGTTGACCACATTAAGACCGCCTAGTTCCCTACAACCAGAGCTCTGATACCAACTGTGATGGCCCCGTCAAAACACTTAACGGCTCCGTCACTTGGTCCTACAGCTTGATCGAACTTAGATGAATTTAACAAATGACATTGCATTCTTTTATTTCAAAAGTTTTCCAAAAAGGAAAGCATACCAAAATATGTAGTTTAAAAGTAACCCAACATATTAATAATCAAAAGTTGACACAAAACATTGTCAACAAACCCACAAATTTAAATTATCCAAAAATAGAATGCAAGCCAAAGTTTCATAAATGGTTTCGTTAAAATCTGCCCAATTGCATGCAGACTCTTCTAAACACAGCGGAAGCATCACATAAACTCAAGTACCTGTGAAAACATGCGAGTAAACTGTCAACACAAAGGTTGAGTGAATTATAGGTTTAAATAATTGAATAAAATTTAGACCACAAGATTTAAAAATGTTAGAAAACATTAAACATTATTCCATTATCAATGAGCCACCTGGTAACCACTTAACCCTTTATTTACCCTTGCCAAACTTACCCTTGCCAAACACAATAAAAATATACACTGGAAAGTGTATCTACAACAAAATACAAAGTACTAAACATTCCGATTATAAATTGCTAGCGCGACTAGCTCGAAATGGGGTTGTCAAACCCGATAGATCTATCCGTAGGATTCGCGTTCACCGGTAGAAACCAATGATTACAGTTACCAGACTAGGAAATATTTTTGTCCAACTCACAATGAATAATTTAAATTTAATTGTCACTTGTGTCTAAACGTGAAATAAAATGCATGTAATCACATCCCAAAAATATACTTTGAAAAGTATGTAAAAACAGGACTATAACTCACCTTAATAGTAACGAAGTAACCAACACAATTAAGCGAACAGCAAATGTAGTACAGTGATCAGGAATGATCACAACGCCGACCTATAAATAAAGCAGGTCGATATAAATAACTAACTTAGGTCAAGTCTTAGTATGATAGCTATTGTACATGTTGCAAGTAGTCATAGAACAACACTCAATATGCATCGGTTTGATTGGAACAGCTTACGGACACACACTTTCTATTTTTAGAAAGTTTCTATTTTTAGCAGGTTTCCATTTTTGGAAAATTTCTATTTTTGGAAAGTTTCTATTTTTGGAAAGTTTCTATTTTTGGAAAGTTTCTATTTTAGGAAAGTTTCCAAATTTAGAAAGTTGCTATTTTAGAAAAGTTTATAAGTTAGGAAAGTTTCCTTAATTAGAAAGTCAACAAAAGTCAACTGAGAGTCAAAGTCAACCGAAAGTCAACTTAAAAGTCAACCTTGGTCAAACATGGTCAACGTAAATTTTAAAAGTGTAAGTTATAATAATAATGTAAGTTATAATGTTTGTTAAAGTTAAATATGTCTAATTATGTCATAACATAAGTTTAATTAAATTAAAATGAATTATTAAAGTTAATATAAGTTTAATTGATATAATTAATATAATATAAGTAATTAATTAATTAATTAAATATTAGTCATAATATAAGTATTATTAATTAATAGTAAATTTTAAATCAAATCATAAGTATTATTAATTAATAATGAATTGTTAATCATATCATAATTTTCTAATTACAATTATTAAATCATAAGTATTTAATAATTAAATTATAATTAAATAATAACTAAGCCTTATAATAATTAAATAATTAATTAATCCTTATTATAAGTCTTATTATAATAATCTCATAATATAAGTTTAATACTTATCATAAGTATGTTTCCATTAATAATGAAGTATTATTAATCATAAGTTTATTTAAAATGTTAATTAAATCATAAGTATTAATTAAATGATATAATAAATATATATCATAAGTCTTAAATAATAATAATTACTTTTTTATCATAAGTAATTAAATGATAATGAAATCCATTATTTATATCATAAGTTTAATAATTAGTCATAAGTTTTAAATCAAAAGTTCATCGGGTCGTATCCTGAGCCCCGGGTGTCGGTTTTCGGCGAGCCTTACATATATCTCCGCCTAAGCAAACCACCCGAAAATTTGATACACTCAAGAACACCCCAAGAACAGTCCACAAGTCATGATGTATAGCCATTACACTACTTGGAACTTCAATTCAATCAAAAACGTGTTTTAGACGTAACGGGTGATTCGTGGCTCGGATTGAGATGGCCCGAACATGAAAGTTCGCCCCACCATCAGTCCTAACACACTAAAACACCCTAAAGTCACCAAATATGGTCACAAAGTCGGACCAAACCTGGTTCATACCAAAATCACATTTCAATCTTAACAAAATACAACTTTGATCATATCTAGGGCTCCGGGAATCGAAACGACATGAATCCGGAGTCTAAAATTAATGTCTTGATGAGAGGAACTCATCTAGATACTTTATTTTAACTTTTATATCAGTCACAATAGCAGAAACACACGAAAAATCTGCTCTCCCAATTATATCAAACCGAAAACATATGTTTACGAGTAATTCTATGCATACAAACACCATTACAACAACAAGTAATCATCATACTATTAATATATAATCAAAATACAGAAATATAATGAAAAATCAAAAGTTCTAGGGTTAGGGTTTATACCCTAATCAAGAAACGAGAAGTATAATCGCGTAGAGAACGGAACGAGGAACGCGTTGGTGTATAACAATGGATGATCCAAACCTTGATTTGATGCAAGATGATGATGATGGGTGTGGTGGTCGTCGCCCAAAATAAGAAGAAGAGGAGAGAGCACAAAAAATTAGGTTTAGATAAAATTAGGATGTAAAAATTAAATGAGGAAAAATAATGAGAAAATGGGAGTATTACTCCCTCCCTTGGAGTCTCGGCCAAAGGTTGGGTCATGGGGTGGGCCCCATGGCCCAATTTTTCTAAATGGTTATTTCATGATGGCCCGAAAGCCCGAACGAATCCCGAAACGCAAAAACACGCTTACGCGATTAAAAATCCGGAGAGATAACAAACGCGCGACAAAAAATAAATATAAATACCCTATATAATTATATGATCTTAAAATATCATATTTAAAATAATTAGGATTTAAAAATCCCAAAAACGCGACCGTTGGTTTGAAAACCGAAAAGATTCGCCGGATAGAAATCCGCGACACGTAGAAACGTATAAATTAAAATATGAATACAATTATTCACATAACACTTAATAATTAATATATTATTATTAATATAATAATATAGGTCATAGAAATGACGTAGCACAATTAACAGTTAACGGTCGTTAAATAATTAACGATAAAAGATAACGGAAAAAGTAGGGTCGTGACATATACAACCAGTGAATGTGGATCAGTTACAAACTAATACAGATGACACTACTGAAACAGGAGGACTAAGACGGTCTGGCCGATCGGTATTTCTTCCTAAACGTTTTGATGATTATTTTGTTAACCCTGCAGGTGTTTCAGGTGCTAATACAGGTGAACCTTCTACTTCGAACGAGCGTGTTACACCCTCTGCAAATGTTGTTACTACTTTTTATACTCAATTGAATCAGACCGGAAGAATCTTCAGAAATGCGTACTGTGCTTTTGTGTCGCAAATCGAACCTGAAGACGTCAAAGAGGCATTGCAGTATGATGAGTGGGTTTCAGCTATGCAGGAAGAACTTCAACAATTTAATCATTTGGGTGTTTGGAGGTTGGTAATACCACCTTCCGGCTGTAAACCGTATGGCCTGAAGTGGGTATTGAAGAATAAGACAGATGATCAAGGTATCGTGATCCGGAACAAAGCAAGATTGGTTGTTCGAGGTTATCAACAAATTCCAGAGATCGATTACGACGAAGTATATGCTCCGGTCGTTAGAATTGAGGCGATTCAAATATTTTTAGCATTTGATTCGTGGAAAGGGTTTAAAGTTTTTTCAGATGGATGTTAAGAGTGCATTCTTGTATGGCACTCTCCAAGAGACTGTGTATGTGACTCAACCACTAGGTTTTATTGATCCACATCATCCAGAAAAGGTGTATCTCTTAGAAAAGGCGCTTTATGGTCTTCACCAAGCCCCGAGAGCTTGGTATGCTACTCTGTCAAACTATATGATAGAGAAAGGTTTTAGACAAGGAGTCATCGATCAGACTCTGTTTATTAAAGAAAGGGGCAACGATATCATGTTAGTACAGGTATATGTGGACGATATCATCTTTGGGTCGACTGATCAGAAAATGGTTGATGAGTTTTAGGATGTAATGCAGAAACGATTCAAGATGAGTTCACTAGGGGCCATTAATTTCTTTTTGGGGTTGTAGGTTGATCAAACTGAAAAAGGAATTTTTCTACATCAATCGAAGTATGTAGCTGACATCTTGAGCCAGTTCAGGATGGAAGATGAACGAATTGCCAAGACTCCTCTGTCGGTGAATCATGGGATTACGCCGGAAAATACAGGGCCGAAAGTCAATCCAACTCTATACAGGGCTATTATTGGTTCTTTGATGTATCTTATGGCATCTCGCCCAGATATCATGTTCGCAACGAGTTTGTGCGCTCGTTATCAGGCACAACCAATGTGAATCATATGTTAGCAGCTAAGAAGATCATGCGTTATGTAAAGGGAACTCCTAGTTTGGGATTATGGTATCCAAGAAAGGATGGGTTTAATTTAACAGCATTCAGTGATTCTTATTACGGGAGTTGTAAAAGAGATTTCATATCGACCTCTGGTGGTTGTCAGTTTCTAGGTAGCAGGTTGATAAGTTGGCAGTGTAAGAAACAAACGACAGTCGCACAATCAACATGTGAAGCTGAATATATTACTGCTGCAAGTTGTACGTCTCAGGTTGTCTGGATTCAATAACTTCGGGATTACGGTTTGCAAATTTCTAACACTCCTATATATGTTGATAATACTGCTACTATTGTTGTTACTAAAAACCCTGTTAATCAATCTAAGACTAAACACATATGGATCAAGTACCATTTCATTAAGGACTGTTATGAAAAAATACTAATAAATGTCCTACAGATAGGTACAACAACCCAAAAGGCTAACTTGTTTACAAAAGCGTTTGACCGACCTCGCTTCCTATTCTTGTTAAATGTGTTAGGAGTGGAAGATAGGGCGGAGGTTGTGTCTGATAGGGAGTTATTGAAGTAATCATCCAATCTGTATCATTTGTATATTTGCATTTGCATGTTGCATCATTTTTGCATGATACTTAGTTTATTTTCTGTACTGCATGATCATTTTATTTTCTGTTATGTTTTCGTAAATTGAAAAATCAAAAAGATTGTGTTTATTTGCTTTCTATTAAATAGATTAGTTGGGAATATTGCTCCATCAGAAAAATACAAAAACATTGAAAAATAAAAAAGCCATAAAAATCTGAAAAATCAGAAAATGAGAAGTTGTTATGTGAAAATGGAAAATGATTGCATTACTGAACTTGCATGTTAATCGTTCTGCGTAATAAGTAAGTAGTACATGACTAGTTAATGAATGTTGATAAATTTTGAGGATTGAATTTTGGAATGAGAGGATCACTTGTGCATAAAGTAAATAATCTTGGCAAGGAAATCGCAGAAAGATTTACAGCGGTTGACGGTAGTCACCTAACTATCACTGAGAATGTACTGAGAAATGATCATTCAGGAACTCAACAGACGGTTGAGGTCTCCCCTACTACGATTTATACTCTAGTGAAGAATTGCCAAGTAAGTCCGCAAGGTGAGTTTACTCTGTTCGAACCTATACCAGTTTCTATTTACCTTTATTGCTTGGGCCGAAATGCATTAGGTTAGTCAGGTATCCAAAGGGGGTTGTTCTCACTATGAACGGGTCGAAAAGTGCAATTATGTATTACAGACATATCATCGGTTTGAGAAATTATCGGAGGAGACTGCTTCAACGCCAAAGATTAAAGTTAATGTGATTCATCTCAATAAGTGGTGCATCATCATCAAAGTTGTATTTATTATTTTATTTAAAGTTTATCTTCTTTTATATTGGAAAAGCTAAAGAGAAACATCATAAAATCCAAAAAACAAAAAACAAAATCATGAGAAGTTATATGTGTGGATTATGTTATCGTTTATTTATTCATGTATCTATGTTTCTAAGACAATAAAGATGGTGCACCACATCAAATACAAAGAATCCGGGTTATCAAAGTTTGGACTTCATGTCTATCTATCCACTGAATTCTACATGTGAAAGATGATCAAACATTGTGCTGATCAGAACAATTTAAGTTGTCTATATCCGAGGGGGAGAAGTGCCAGAGTTACAGATCTAGAAAACTCAAATCATTCTGTCTGTCCTGGAAATCATAATTTTAGCAGGATTTTGCTTATCATTTAGAGGGACGCTACATCTATTGTCTGTGATATGGGTTATTCCGATTGATCTAGATAGCTGGGAACATCTTCTGGAGGGTATTCTGACTTAGAATTCCATCACCCCCAAAATCATCGTATCATTCCATCATTATTAGCTTTCCGCTCAAGCATGAGATTTATAGCAACTGGTAACTGTGTTCTTACGGAGTATGCAATAAAATTGAGATAAACAAAGCCTTCTGAATCGAAAGGTATAAGTTTAAGGTAGAAGCTCATGGCTGACAGGGTTGCTAGAAACATCGTGAGATGCTTCCTGTCCAATCAAATTGAAAGTACATCAAGGTGATAGCGGACAGCTTCAATTTATTGTGCTCAATTGACTACCTAATAAATTTGTGCGATCTCATGTTAGGACTAAGTTTAAGATTATTTACCTAAGTGTGCAAGTGATTTTCAAAAAGTCTGGGAGGAAAGTCTAATAAGTTTATTGATATTCAAAGACTGAAAGTGTATTTACTTGATAATCAAAACAGATCAAAGAAGTTCTGAATTAAAGGAATTGATGATATTAAACTGCAAAATATAGTTCAGTTCTGATCCCAAGAAAAATGTTTATTAATTCATCTTCTCACAAAAATATGTGTTTATGATATGATTGCTGTATAGTTTACATTCTTGATAGTATAGTTCAGGTTTTAAATTGAATAGCAAGTCAATTAACTAGTTATGTCATGCTTGTGATCTTCTCTGTGCAGTTAGTTTATTGTTTTAATTCATCATTTGTATATGTTTACATATGTTTTTCATAGTTTGCATTGTAAAATGAAAAAGACATAGTTACTTTTAATATTTTTGCATATTTCATACTGTATATTATTGCATATCATTTGGTGATTACTTCATAAACTCCGTATGCGTGGACCAGGGGGAGTAAGCAAGTGTGAAAGAGATCCGTAAAACGAAATGTTCATTAAGTCGGATATTAGTTTATTTAACTTAGGTTGAAATACTATTGAATCTGGTAAAGGTTGGTAAAAGTTGAGATTTTATGGACTAGATTGAGTAAACTACTAGAGTAAGGGTAAGGTGTTTTTTTGGATGAAACGAGTTGTTTAGAAGAGAAAGTGAGAAAAGACGAGAATGGAAAATTAAATTTTAAAATTGTGAATTTGCAACCGGACGGTTACTCAATGCAACCGCACGGTTACACCATGTAACCGCCCGGATACGTAAGATTAAATGGTTTTTGGACTTCATGTACAACCGTACGAGCACACATTGCATCCGCGCGGTTGCATAATTTTTGGCCGAATACAACCCTGCAACCGCACGATTGCAGGATGGGTATAAATACCCAAACTCAGAACCGTGGGTTGCTTGTGCTCACAAATTGGTTAAGTATAAAATTGTTTAAAATTCACAAAGTGCTAAGGGGAGTTTTTGATCTCGTTTTTCTTATTCTACTCGTGTTACTGATCAATTTCATCTATAACAGGTATCTTTTCATCCATTAAATCTCTTGTTTTGATTAGTTTTTAGTTTTCATGAACTTTAGAACAATACAGGGATTGTTGATGTGTTATTACTGGAATTCTCGATCAAAATGTGTTAGTCGAAGGTCATAGAAGCTTATTAAATCATTTTCTTGATGATCAATACATGGTTTGTAGGTTTTGGGTTTTGAAAACCCTAACAGATACGATGAATACAACCGTACGGTTGCATTTTGTAACATCACGGTTGAACATACATCCGTAGCACTATTTAGAGCAACCGCAAGGTTATTGATTCAAAGTTTAGATTTTAAATATGTATCCGTATGATTTGAGCCTGCACTCATACGGTTACAGGTGCAACCGGGTTAGACACTATTGCAACCGTACGGATGCATATCAGAAACCCTAATTTTGAATTTTTTGATTACTAACTTTTGGGTTTGTGATATTTTGGGTGTTTGTTTCAGATTCAGCTATGTCTGGGACTCCAATTACTAATGCTCCTACTACTGAGGGTACCGGATCTGGATCCAGTCGTCCTCGTGCTGAGAAGAGGTCTAAGCCTCATAGTGTGACAAAGTCTAGGTCCAAGAAGGCTACTGACCACAACAACGAACTTCAAGTGGGCCCCAACAAAAACATGGTGGCCAATTCGAATAAGATTGAGTATTTAGCTGACTATCACAGGATTATGGAGTTTCTTGAGCGATCTCGTATTTACACGGCTATCTCTATTGATGTGCCAGTATATGTTTCTCATTAGCGTGAGTTTTTGGAAGAATGTTACTTTATCAAAGGCAATAGATGGTGAACGACGGGTTGATGTGCTAAACAGTGTTGTTCAGGGTAAACCAATTGTTGTTACTGAAGGGCATATCAGGAGGCTGTTAAGCTTTCGTGATGCAACAGATATGAAAACTAGACTGAATTTGGGACTAGTAAAGGCTGTTTCCAGAGATGCAAGTACTCTGGGGATTTGACAAAGTCAAAGGTGTTGAAGTCAGGTTTCTGTCCAACTTTCAAATACTTGGCTCATGTTATTGTTCATTGCTTGAGCTCTAGAAGAGAAGGTCATGATGAATTGAATTTCGTGATGCAATCTATGATGGTTGCTTTAATTCTGAATCTTCCATTTAACTTCTCTGGGGTTATATTCGATTACATGATCGAGAACAGCAAGTCCAAGTCTGATCCTTATCTTCTTTATCCATGATTTCTCCAGCTCGTTATCAATTCTCAGCATACTGAGCTCGTCAAGGAGGATAATGACCTAATCAAGCTGAATGTGATGACAAATGAAGTGGTAAGGCATATGATTTATTACAAAGGTAAAGTGGCTCCACCAAACAGCCCACTATTCGGTCATTCGAAAAAGATTGACTACGTAGCTCATAATCCAAGAATGTGGAGGAATAAGGATAGTGATTCTGACAAGGAAGACATTATTCCCGATCTTACTGAAACGGATGATGAAGAGGAGGTTGTGGAAGTTGGTTCTCATTCTGGCCGTGCTGCCGATGACTTGGATAATCATAGTTTGGAGGATGAGGTGATAGAAGGTGGTGAGTTGTTGATGTCCTTAAAGCGAAAGGAGGTTGCTGAAGATGAACATTTGAGAAAGCCAAAGAGGAAGAGAGGTCATGTGAGACGGGCTGTTGATCTCTCAGGAGGTGCTTCAGCTACTCAAACTGCAACTCAAAGAGCTGAGGTGCCCCCTACTCAACAAGCGCAGGATCCTCCGGTACCACCTACCCGATCTACTCAATAAGTCACAACACTACCAGTTGCGTCTACATAGGAGGGTAGTTCATTGGTTCTTGCAACTACTGATCCTGCATTTGTTACTCTTCAGGCTACTGTGCTCGATCTGGTTAATAAAGTTGATGAGGTAATGAAGAAGAATAAAGACAAGAAGAAGGAGGTGAATGAGTTACAAGCTAAAGTGGACTCTTTGACCTCTGAACTCGAGAAATCAAAGAAATTAGCAGCTGATCTGAAGAAGTTAACAGAAAAACAGGCTAAGAGGATCAGACGGATGGATAGTCGTGATAGGAGGTTCAAGGGAAAGTTAGAGGTTGATCCTCAAGATGGGACAATTCGTTTGAAGGTGGAGCATGTTAATGATTGTCTCCTGTCTACTGAAAGCGAATATTCTTCGGACTCTTCCTCTGAGGGGACTGCGAACGTAAGTCAGATACAGGAGGTACATTTTACTAAACCTCCGTCTGTTGATATTCATAATTTAACATATTTTTTAGACCATCAAGGTACAATGATTAGCTCGCTAGACTATGATGTGGAGGAGGGGGAAATTGTACATACAATAACAGATGAAGAGGTAGCTAGAATGTTTGGTATAGAGGTAGATAAGTTGATTGCTACAGAAAAAGCTCCAAATACTGCTGGTACACATGAGAATAGACATTCAGGTGATGATAGTTCTGAGGAAGTCATCGTTGAAGATGCTTCTGATGATGAGAATGTTGCTGATAGTATAGATGAAGATGACTTACCTAAGTTTGCTGATCTTTTCAATCAACAAAATGATGATGTTTTGAATCGGAAAGTGGATGAGAAGCGGACTACTGAGGAAGGTGAGTCATTCGGTGTGAACAAGGAAGGTGAGAATATTGATACTGTAAACAAACAGAAAAATCAAGAATGGAGGGAGTATTAGAGATCCTGTACCAAGGCGTGGTTCAAGAAAGTACCGTTGGAACCCAAATACAAGTTATATTATGATCGAACGGGAAAGGTTACAGGTGGAAAGATTCTCAACTGGGCATTTTTGAAAGATTTCAATTGCTTTGCAGTACGAAGGGAAAATGGTGTTGATTATTTTAAGCATGTTGTTGATATGAAAACACTCCCGTATTTTGAAATGATGGAACTTGCTAGATTGCCACTGCTCTATCATGAGTATGATGGATGGGGACAGTGGATGCAGTTTAAGATTAGGAAAGAGTTCAAGTACGGCTGGTCTGTATTAGAGCCGTAGTTTCCAAAAGTTTCGTATCATACTGATCAATCTACAGGGAACAGAGTTCGAGTGGTTAGGTATAAGCGTGCAAGGACTATGAAGTTTGCACCAGTTCATAAAATGCCACAGAATTTTGGTGATCATTTTAGATGGTGGTATTATGATGGATGAACAGAAGAATCGGTGATTTTGTTGTATAATCCTAATGGTAGTTTGGACCAGATCAGGATTATTGATCCAAGGTGGATTCGAAATTTGTGCAAAGAAGATATCAATGTGTTGCGGAGACACCCTATCTTTCATGAGTTGCCTAATACTGAGCAGGCAATTCAGTTTAATCGTGCTGTTCGCACATGCTATGCTTATGATATCCATGCTTAAATGTCTATCTTATGAATTTGAATTAATAAACTGTGGACTTGAACATTTTATTTTTCAGTTTATTTCGATTCGGTTGTAATAACGTGACTTAAACATTTTAATTTTCATGCTATTGAATATGTTTGATTGTGTGATTATTTGTCTTTTGCAGGGGAAAGTATATTTTGTTATTTAAGATAATGAACTGGGTCCTAGGAGAGTTTGTTGGTGCATATTTAGTCCCCGAGTTCATTATGATCACGTTGAAATGTTTTATCGTTTAACTTTCTCAGTTGGAATACAACTGTACAGTTGCAGGTATGCAACCGTACGGATAGACAGGCAACCGCACGGTTGCAAGGTGCAACCGTACGGTTGCACACGCTGTGTGTATATAATGGGTATTACGGGTTCATTGTTAGGGTTACGAATCCTAACCAGTGTTGTAAATCTCCTGAGATCTCGTTTTTAGAAGGCAACCGAGACGAGATGTTCATCTCCTGAGATTTATCGGTCAAAGGGGTCAAACTTAGTCAAAGCCAAGATTTCTCGGATTTTCTTGCTAATTTGTAAGATTTTCGTGTAAAATTCGTAATTTCTAAGATTTTCTCGCTCATTTCTCGGATATTTTTGTAAAATCTCGTAAAAACGTATATAAATATACATATATTTATGTTATTATGTATATTTTTATTAAAAAAACTATAAAGTCAACGTAAGTCAACGTCCGAGATCTCCCTGAGATTATTCCGAGATGCCGAGATCTCCCTAAAAAAGTCCAAACGAGATCTCCCCGAGATCCGAATTCTCCAACCTTTATCCTAACATATTCCATACGTACAATCCGATACCCTGGTTTTCTAGCATTCATCTAAGTCGATCTTTAACATATCTAAGTCGATTTATTCATTAAGATCAAAGGTTTTCATTGGATTTTGAGTATAAAACCCAATAATGAGATTTTCCGCACTCGTTATTGAATATAAGATCGTTTAATCCTGTTTACACGCACTACTAGAAAATCTGGAATTGGCTACGGATTTGCGACGGTCAAAAATTCCGTCCCTAAATACCGACGGATTTTTGACGAGTTTCCAACGAACCCACATTTGCGACGGTTTAGCGACGGATTAACTACGGTAACTCATCCGTCGGTAATCTGTCCCTAAATATAGGTTTTGCGACGGATTACCAATGAATTAGCTACATCTATAAATCCGTCCGTAATTCGTGCCTAAATATAATGCTTTGCGACGGATTACCAACGGATTTGCTTCGTCCATAAATTCGTCCCTAATTCGTCGGTAAAATCATAATATTAGGGACGAATTAGGGACGGATGTTTTTTTATAATTAAGGTTTTATCGAGTTTATGAGCACGAATGAACACGTATAAGTACTAAAATGTCTTGAAATACACTTATACTATCAAATATATCATATATACATCAATACATGATACGTTTGTCATATCTATTCCTTCGATCTTGTGTTTTTGATATAGGTTCCATAATCGTTGTTAGTGAATATATGTATACCCGTACGGGTGTTTGCATTTATAAGCTACTTAGTAATTTTAAAAATGTTTGTTAACTAATATAGATGCATTTAGGAATAAGTGTCTATGCGTTTTTGTCTAAATCGTAAATTTAAAAGATATATAAATATTAGGTCGTCCCTAATCCGTCGGTAAATCAGAATATTATGGACGGATTTGGGACGGATGTTTTTTATAATTGAGATTTTATCGAGTTTACGAGTACGCATGAACATGTATAAGTATCAAAATGTCTTAGGATACACTTGTACTATCAAATATAACATATATATACATCAATACATTATATGTTTATTAGATGTATACATTCGATCTAGTACTTCATAATTTTGAAATGTTTTTTTTACTCAGATGTATCGATGTATTAAGGAATGAGTGTATAATCATCACTTAAAAAAGATAAATAAATATAAGTTCGTCTGAAATGAATCGATAAATTGAGTATTGGGAAGAATTTGAGTTTTTTTTAATCTCTACATATTACTCCTTACATTCCTTATATTTACATCCATCCATATCCTAAGTGAAAAAAAGTGAAAGTTTATTCTTAATTCTTATTCTTAAATGATTTTATTGATGAAATAACTAAACAGTTCATATGTTTAAACCACGAGTTCAAGATCCACATTACCACATATTATTTTCATACTACTCCGTATTTATAAATATATAATAGTCCTCATTTTCAACTCAATAAAAATGGGTGGGATAAAAGGTAAAAGTGGAGGTAGGTAACACTGTAGTCTAATATGGTTCGTTAGATTACACTTTATAAAATCAACGGCTAATATATCAATCCTCCACACCCAATTCTAACCAATCACATAACACCATTCTCATCTAATACATATAACCCAATCTCTCATCTCTCATTTATCTCACTTTTCACTCTCACCTTATCTCTGTCCAAATTCAAAAGAAGTTCACTACTCTTTAACGATGCCCAAAACGCAAAAAAGAAGCTTGTCGCAAGGAAGAAACCAACGGAAAAATCTCAAACATAGAAGAAACCAAAGGCTTGAAAGAAACTAACGAAAGAAGCCGGAGCGGCGCCATTGATAAGAAGAAAACGAAACACAAGAAGTCTATTGAGACATACGAGATCTTCATCTTTAAAGTGGTGAATCTTGTGCACCCTGAGATCGGAATTTAAAGCATAACGATGGGGAGCCTGGTGAGCTTTAGTGAGAGGACTAAAACTGTTACCAAATTTACATAAGCTTAAATTTGGGTTTTTAGGATTTTAAGTAATTAATGTTCGTATGTAATTCAGAATTTTAATGGACTAAAGCTCTTACCAAATTTACAAAAGCTTAAATCTTAAATGGATAGTGCTTTGCTTGCTTTGCTTGCTTTGCTTTTGGACAATTAATGTGGATTGTATGGATACCTAGGATTTTTAATGAAAGTTGTTGTTTTAGAAAAATCATAAATAATATAAAAAATTGGATAGAAAAGATGAAAAATGCAATTTTTGAGGGAATAAAATTGATTCTGGAAAACATAAAATTACCGACGGATTTGGTACTGAAATTCCATTGGAAACGTTGCTGTTAGGCCCTCGCTAATCCGTCCCTATGGGGTCCGTTGCTAATCCGTCCCTAAAGGGTCCGTCGCTAACCCGTCTCTAACAGTCCGTCGATAATCCGTCCCTAACGGTCCGTCGATAATCCGTCGCGAATTTCGATTCCGTCGTTAAATCTGTCCCTAATTATTCCCGAGGGCGATTTTAGGGTCGGCTTCAATCTGTCGGAAATCCGTCGCTAAACCCGTTTAGGGACGGATTAGGGACAGATTTTGCCGTCGCTAATTTCAGATTTTCTAGTAGTGACAATCCTACATAAGCCACCTCCAATAACTAATAGTTAAGTATAATAATAACAATATATATACGTACTAGATTTATGAGCACGTGCGTTGCACGGGAACTCATCCGCAAACATTATTGGTTTTTAAACTTATATATGAAATAATGTTATTATAGTTACAGTTCATAATCACGGTATAGTTACATCAAAGGTTTTAGTAAGATATGTTGGGTTACATACTTAAACAATTACGTAATCGAGCATTTCATACCTTGTCAATCGAATAAAAACATGTGATCTCCTTCTAAAATACATGCAGAAATCATATACTCAATGCGAAACAACTATATATTTTTACTTGTGTTACTCTCCATATGTAATGTTCGATCCTGACCTCTAAAGGTGATAAAAAACATGCAGAAATCACTTAAATTACTCAACAAAACTTTAGCATAAAAGCGAATAAAAATACTTCAAAAAGTCCAATGAGTTGATAATCAAGTAACACCTCTAAAGTATTAGCCTGGCTACTTCTCAACTTCCTTCGCGTTGTGTTGTGAACCCATGTATTTATACACCTCTTTAATATGATGGAGGCAATCAACAAACATCATCCTCATTGAGCAATAATATGCCTTTCTCCATCACAATGAAGCTTCATCCATTAATTCCGCAATGCAGAAACAAAACAATTAGGAATTAAAAGCTAACTAACACTGTAATAATGATTAATCAAATAAAGATCTAGAGTCACAAACCTCTATTTTTTTGTATGCTCAGCTAGCATAATAGATTTGTAAGCCACAACTTAATTGTTCCATTTGCATGAGCATGAGACATGTTTAATAGAGAGACACATAGGAGTAAAATTTATAGTGAATGTCACAACAAATTCTTAATTTTCAATAACTTACCCTTGCATGAATTTACATGAAAAATGAAAACCTTCGGCCACGAAATAATGTATGCATTGTTATAAGCTCTTTTTAATAATTAGGTGAGATATAGATCACTACCTTTATAGGATACTGAATGTGAATCTTAAATAGATGAGTAGGATCACCAACTTTATAAATTAACTTAAAAAAAATTACAACCTTTATAATGCTTATGAATGTGAATCTGATAGATAAACCATAACTCCTCGAATTGACCCGTTTTTAAGTATATGGGTTATTTGGCCAGTTACAAATACAAAACACTTTCGGTTATGTGAATCCTTTAGTATTAAGTAATTACAATACAATGTGTTGCCTCTTCGAATTCAAAGTGAAGAGTAATATAAGTAATACAGAGTGAAGAGTAATATAAGTAATACAAATTGCACGCGTGGTAAAAAGAACCGTGCCAAATTATTTGAGTTTATCAAACAACTATTTGAGTGTAAGTATGTATCCTAAATTTTGTAGCCTGAGTAATATCTTTGGAATTCATTATTATACACAACCGTAATGAAACTAAAAGTCTAGTAGAATAAGACGACAAGCAATGGTCGACACTATACTTCTCTATAGAAGCAGTGTTTTTATATGTCAAATTAGGGTTTCTAACAGAATGAGATACATCTTAAACGGAATAAAACAACCCTAAATTGAGTCACGTAGGCATGAAAATGTGTCGTTACCTACTGATGTGAACAACAGGTTACACTCGACTAATTGAGCAAAAGGTACCACAAAAAAACCCTGAATTGGTTCAATTGATGTCATTCTCCAAATATTGTTTGTTCACTGCTAATTGGGACGTGTTATTATCACCTGAAATCTGCGTTAGCAAATGAATCGTAATTATATTGAATGAGGTTAGTAAATAAATCTCTGTACATCTGATATAGTGAGGCTAACATGATTGAAAACAATATTAAAGTGTCAAACAAACCTATAATATACTGTAATAGTTATAGTCCAACTTAATCCATGTTAATTATTTTAGTTGTGATGGAATAAATGTGCTTGTCCTATTCTTTCTTCTTTTTGTGCTCCTTTTATGCTCTATTTCATATTGATTTATTTGAAATAGCTTTGTTATTAGATCGAAATGGGCTAATAGAAAAAACAGTATGAAAACCATTTAGTACCATCATTGTCAGATTGTGTGAGTTTCTTACTATTGTTCGGATACTAATTCGATGTCTTCAATTGGTGATCAACTTCGTCGCCTTCATTTTATTAAAAAATAAAAATATAGATTTAAACATAAGATAAGTGAAAAACCCAAAACCGATTCCCCTAAAAAAATTGATAACTTACCATAGGTGGTTGAGTTGTGCATTTAAAAAAAAACTCTGTAAATACATTAATAAGTTGATAAAAATCTATCAATACCTTTGCAAGGTTGATTTTCAAGTGCAAAAATAAAACCTTATTGTGATCATCATCTCCGCTCTCACTATTACTACTACTTGATCCATTATATATGAATCTTCATATGAACCTGTACCCTTGGAGTTGATTTAAGAAGTATCCATTGCTACATCTGTCTATAATGGTGGTTGTAGATTTATCCAAAGTGTCAAGTGCATAGAAATCTTCAAACAGTTGCCTTCCCATTCCTACATCACAGTACGTAAAAATTGTTAGAAATAGGAGGTTATGTATATTATTTGTGGAAGAGAGGATTGATGATTTAAAAGTTTGATTGATATTGAAAGCTTTTCTTTTATTGCTTATTGAATTGCTTTGTTGCTTGATTACAAATGAGGGGTGAAGCCCTCTATTTATACTACTCAATGGAGTAGTCTAGAATACTTCACAATCTACTAGCATCTAAATATTTGTTAGTATTATGATACTTCTAGATATTTTATAAGATCATTCTACACACTTTCTACACACGTTGTCTACTACATTTTACAAGAAGTTTCTACATAATGGATTATGATCTTGATCCAAAAGACTTGATACTTGCAAGCCCAAATCCAAAACACATAGCCCAAAATCAAGTTTATTTTCCAACAGCCCCCCTTAAACTTGATTTCGTTACTCCGAGCATATTCCGTAATCTCTGAAACGTCTCGTGTTTTAGAGGCTTTGTGAAAATATCAGCAACTTGGTCAAGTGACTTCGCGTACTTTATCTGCACCTCTTTATTTGTAACACACTCCCTTATGTAATGGTATTTTGTATCGATGTGTTTGCTTCGATCATGGAAGACTGGATTCTTTGCTAGAGCAATCGCAGACTTGTTATCCACATATATCTCTGTAGGTTCCTTTTGAAAAAAACTTAAGCTTATTTAGTAACTTCCTGAGCCATATTGCATGACAAGTGCACGATGTTGCTGCTACAAACTCGGCTTCGCACGTTGACAGAGCACAATGGGTTGCTTCTTCGAGCTCCATGTGAACGCCGTATCTCCCATATAGAACACGAAACCACTCGTACTCTTACGATCATCTATGTCTCCAGTCCAATCACTATCACTGTATCTAACTAGCTTGAAGTGCTCAGAAGGCGAATAAAACAGGCCATAGTCAATCGTACCTTTGATGTAGCGAAGTATCCTCTTGGCCGCCTTCAAGTGATTTATTGTAGGTGCTTCCATGTATCGACTTACTAGTCCAACTCCGTAGAGAATATCTGGCCTCGTGCAGGTTAGGTACCTCAGACTTCCAACCAAACTCTTGTATTGTGTTGGGTCCACCAAGTATCCTTCATCATCTTTTGACAATTTGAGATTGCAATCCACCGGTGTGTTCATTGACTTGCAGTCATTCATCTTAAACTTCTTGAGCACCTCATTCGCATAACCTTCTTGGGATATGAATATTCCTTCTTTCTTTTGTTTTACCTCGATCCCAAGATAGTAAGCCATAAGTCCAATGTCGGTCATGTCAAACTCCCGAACCATTGCTTTCTTGAACTCCTCAAACATTTTGGGATTACTACCGGTGAATATCAAGTCATCCACGTATATGTACACAATCATAACATCTCCATCATTGCTAACTTTGGTGTAGAGGGCATGCTCATGGGGGCATTTCGTAAAGTCATTCTGTTGGAAATACTTGTCTATCCTGCTATTCCATGCCCGAGGCGCTTGCTTCAACCCGTATAAGGCCTTTTTCAATTTTAGCACCTTATTCTCTTGGCCTTTCACGATGTATCCCAAAGGTTGTTCTATATAGACTTCTTCTTCTAAGTGTCCATTAATGAACGCGGATTTGACATCCATTTGATAAATCTTCCAATTATGTTGAGCCGCAAGTGAGATTATCAATCTTATAGTTTTTAGACGAGCGACGGGAGCAAATACCTCGTCATAGTCTATGCCGGCTCGTTGAATATATCCCTTCGCCACCAACCTTGCCTTATATCTTTCAACTTCACCTTTGGAATTCTTCTTGGCCTTGTACACCCATTTTACACCAATAGCCTTATGTCCCTTTGGTAGTGTGGCAAGATCCCACGTATTATTCTTCTCGATTACTTGAATCTCTTCGTCTATAGCACGTTTCCACTTTTGGCTTTTTGCTGCGTCTTCATAACTTATTGGCTCGCAATCGGCAAGAAGGCAGAACAATGATAGATCCTCCATAGGCTGGGTTACCTCGTACAACTCCCTAATGCTCCTTGTGTGATGTTGTAGCCTACTTGATTCTCCTCCTGATGTTGGTGTCACTTCATTAGGTGTAGTGGTTGGAGTACGTGGAGAGTGCGGAGATGTTATACTAGAAGGTTCTTGAACTTCTAGATATTCTTCATTCCTTGCAGTACTTTCGAATGGATAAGGGAGAAAGTCGTAGTTCTCCTCTTCGGGAACATTCCAATCCCATGTTGCTTCTTCATCGAACACCACATCTCGACTTGAGATTACTTTACCGGTCTTGGGATTGTATAACTTGTAACCCTTCGAACTTGAGTCATAGCCCACGAATATGAGTTTCTCGCTTTTATCATCGAGCTTCGTCCTCTTCTGATCTGGCACATGAGCATATGCCACACTTCCGAACACTCGAAGGTGTGAGATGTCGGGCTTCTTTCCACTCCAAGCTTCAATGGGCATTTTGTTCTTGACGCTTCTAGTAGGCGAGCGATTTGCAAGATAGATCGCACAGTCTACTGCCTCAGCCCAAAATTCCTTAGGCATCCTTTTGCTCTTTAACATACTCCGGGCCATATCAAGAATGGTCCTATTCTTTCTTTCCGCAACACCATTTTGCTGAGGTGAATACGGAAGAGTTAGAGGGCGTCGTAAGCCATTGTTGTCGCAAAATTCCTTGAATTCCTTAGATGTGAATTCTCCTCCACGATCGGATCTCATCGCCTTTATGGTGAGACCACTTTGATTCTCCACAAATGCTTTAAACTTTTTGAACATTCCAAAAGCTTCCGACTTCTCTTTTAGAAAATAGACCCATGTCTTTCGACTAAAATCATCAATGAATAGAAGAAAATATCTATTTTTACCAAAAGACGGTGGGCTGATGGGTCCACACACATCCGTGTGAATAAGTTCTAGATGTTTCTTCGCTCTACTAGAAGCTTATGTTGGAAAACTGTTTCAGAAGTGCTTTCCTAGAAGGCATCCTTCACATATTTGATCCGGATGATTAATTGGAGGCAAACCCTTCACCATTCCTTTACTTGATAATAATTTTAAGCCTCCAAAATTTAAGTTCCCGTATCTCATGTGCCAAAGCCAAGAATTATCTTTGAAACATGCTTTTAAACATCTTGGAATGTCATGTTGAATATTTAGCATGAACATCCTATTCGTTGACATTGGCACCATAGCAATCAAACCTCCTTTTTGGTCTCTTCAAGAAAGGATACGATTTATCATGTGAATATCATAGCCTTTCTCTAAGAGTTGTCCAATACTCAGTATATTCCGTCTTCATATTGGGCACATAATACACGTTAGAGATAAATTAAAGCCTTCCATTTTTCAAGCGAATGAGAATCTTACCTTTGCCTTTAACCGGGACTTTAGAGGAATCTTCGAAGGTGATATTTCCACTAATTACCTCGTCTAACTCCACAAACATGTTTTTGTCACCGCACATATGGTTGCTTGCACCCGTGTCGAGAATTTTGATTCTCCGTTATCTTCACCTTTGCATGCTAGTAACAAAGTGTTTCTCACGACTTCGGTATCTTCTTGCACTAAATTTGCTCTTTCTTGCACGTAATTGTTTGACTTCTCGCATTCCGAAGCATAGTGGCCAAATTTATGACAATTATAGCATTTGGTTTGAGAATTGTCATACCTTGGCCTTCTACTTGTGTAGCCTCTCCCGCGACCTCTTGTCACGTGAAAATTTTGACTTCTTTCTTCATTTCTGTAAGAACTATAACCTCCACGTTTGATATATCCTTGTACTCGTCCTCGGCCACGTACTTGACCACGACCTCGTTGACTCGTTTGACGAGTCTTTTCACTTTTCTCTTCCTTGAAAGAGAGTCTTGCTTGTAAAACTTGCTCCAAAGGCTCTTTACTTTTCTTATTAAACCTCTCTTCATGGGCTTGTAGTGAACCCATGAGTTCATCGATAGTCATTGATTCTAGATCTTTAGATTCTTCGATGGCTACGACTATATAGTCGAATTTTGAATCTAATGATCTAAGAATTTTCTCAATGACCCTCACATCACTTAAAGTTTCACCATTCCTCTTTAATTGATTGACAACCGCCAAGACTCTTTTAAAATAATCAAAAATTGATTCCGAGTCTTTCTTATTTAAGGATTCGAACTCACCTCGTAGTGTTTGTAGTCGAACCTTTTTCACCTTATCAACTCCCTTTAAAGAATTCTCCAAGATCTCCCATGCTTTCTTGGCGGTGGTTGCACTTGCAATTTTCTCAAAAGCTCCATCATCTACACTTTGTTGGATGATGGAAAGAGCCTTTTGATCGTTGGTCTTCAATAACTTTTTCTCCTTACTGAGAGAACCTTTTTCTGTAGGTTCCTCATAGCATTCCTCCACAATCTCCCATAAGTCTTGTCCACCTAGGAAGGTCTTCATTTGGATGCTCCATCGATCATAATTATCCTTTGTGAGGCGAGGAAACGTGATGACATTGTTGGCCATCATCTTGTCGAACCTGGCTCTGATACCAATTTGTTAGAAATAGGAGGTTATGTATATTATTTGCGGAAGAGAGGATTGATGATTTAAAAGTTTGATTGATATTGAAAGCTTTTCTTTTATTGCTTATTGAATTGCTTTGTTGCTTGATTACAAATGAGGGGTGAAGCCCTCTATTTATACTACTCAATGGAGTAGTCTAGAATACTTCACAATCTACTAGCATCTAAATATTTCTTAGTATTATGATACTTCTAGACCTAGATATTTTATAAGATCATTCTACACACTTTCTACACACTTTGTCTACTACATTTTACAAGAAGTTTCTACATAATGGATTATGATCTTGATCCAAAAGACTTGATACTTGCAAGCCCAAATCCAAAACACAAAGCCCAAAATCAAGTTTATTTTCCAACAGCCCCCCTTAAACTTGATTTCGTTACTCCGAGCATATTCCGTAATCTCTGAAACGTCTCGTGTTTTAGAGGCTTTGTGAAAATATCAGCAACTTGGTCAAGTGACTTCGCGTACTTTATCTGCACCTCTTTATTTGTAACACACTCCCTTATGTAATGGTATTTTGTATCGATGTGTTTGCTTCGATCATGGAAGACTGGATTCTTTGCTAGAGCAATCGCAGACTTGTTATCCACATATATCTCTGTAGGTTCCTTTTGAAAAAACTTAAGCTTATTTAGTAACTTCCTGAGCCATATTGCATGACAAGTGCACGATGTTGCTGCTACAAACTCGGCTTCGCACGTTGACAGAGTCACAATGGGTTGCTTCTTCGAGCTCCATGTGAACGCCGTATCTCCCATATAGAACACGAAACCACTCGTACTCTTACGATCATCTATGTCTCCAGCCCAATCACTATCACTGTATCTAACTAGCTTGAAGTGCTCAGAAGGCGAATAAAACAGGCCATAGTCAATTGTACCTTTGATGTAGTGAAGTATCCTCTTGGCCGCCTTCAAGTGATTTATTGTAGGTGCTTCCATGTATCGACTTACTAGTCCAACTCCGTAGAGAATATCTGGCCTCGTGCAGGTTAGGTACCTCAGACTTCCAACCAAACTCTTGTATTGTGTTGGGTCCACCAAGTATCCTTCATCATCTTTTGACAATTTGAGATTGCAATCCACCGGTGTGTTCATTGACTTGCAGTCATTCATCTTAAACTTCTTGAGCACCTCATTCGCATAACCTTCTTGGGATATGAATATTCCTTCTTTGTTTTGTTTTACCTCGATCCCAAGATAGTAAGCCATAAGTCCAATGTCGGTCATGTCGAACTCCCGAACCATTGCTTTCTTGAACTCCTCAAACATTTTGGGATTACTACCGGTGAATATCAAGTCATCCACGTATATGCACACAATCATAACATCTCCATCATTGCTAACTTTGGTGTAGAGGGCATGCTCATGGGGGCATTTTGTAAAGTCATTCTGTTGGAAATACTTGCCTATCCTGCTATTCCATGCCCGAGGCGCTTGCTTCAACCCGTATAAGGCCTTTTTCAATTTTAGCACCTTATTCTCTTGGCCTTTCACGATGTATCCTAAAGGTTGTTCTATATAGACTTCTTCTTCTAAGTGTCCATTAATGAACGCGGATTTGACATCCATTTGATAAATCTTCCAATTATGTTGAGCCGCAAGTGAGATTATCAATCTTATAGTTTTTAGACGAGCGACGGGAGCAAATACCTCGTCATAGTCTATGCCGGCTCGTTGAATATATCCCTTCGCCACCAACCTTGCCTTATATCTTTCAACTTCACCTTTGGAATTCTTCTTGGCCTTGTACACCCATTTTACACCAATAGCCTTATGTCCCTTTGGTAGTGTGGCAAGATCCCACGTATTATTCTTCTCGATTCCTTGAATCTCTTCGTCTATAGCACGTTTCCACTTTTGGCTTTTTGCTGCGTCTTCATAACTTATTGGCTCACAATCGGCAAGAAGGCAGAACAATGATAGATCCTCCATAGGCTGGGTTACCTCGTACAACTCCCTAATGCTCCTTGTGTGATGTTGTAGCCTACTTGATTCTCCTCCTGATGTTGGTGTCACTTCATTAGGTGTAGTGGTTGGAGTACGTGGAGAGTGCGGAGATGTTGTACTAGAAGGTTCTTGAACTTCTAGATATTCTTCATTCCTTGCAGTACTTTCGAATGGATAAGGGAGAAAGTCGTAGTTCTCCTCTTCGGGAACATTCCAATCCCATGTTGCTTCTTCATCGAACACCACATCTCGACTTGAGATTATTTTACCGGTCTTGGGATTGTATAACTTGTAACCCTTCGAACTTGATTCATAGCCCACGAATATGAGTTTCTCGCTTTTATCATCGAGCTTCGTCCTCTTCTGATCTGGCACATGAGCATATGCCACACTTCTGAACACTCGAAGGTGTGAGATGCCGGGCTTCTTTCCACTCCAAGCTTCAATGGGCGTTTTGTTCTTGACGCTTCTAGTAGGAGAGCGATTTGCAAGATAGATCGCACAGTCTACTGCCTCAGCCCAAAATTCCTTAGGCATCCTTTTGCTCTTTAACATACTCAGGGCCATATCAAGAATGGTCCTATTCTTTCTTTCCGCAACACCATTTTGCTGAGGTGAATACGGAACAGTTAAAGGGCGTCGTAAGCCATTGTTGTCGCAAAATTCCTTGAATTCCTTAGATGTGAATTCTCCTCCACGATCGGATCTCATCGCCTTTATGGTGAGACCACTTTGATTCTCTACATATGCTTTAAACTTCTTGAACATTTCAAAAGCTTCCGACTTCTCTTTTAGAAAATAGACCCATGTCTTTCGACTAAAATCATCAATGAATAGAAGAAAATATCTATTTTTACCAAAAGACGGTGGGCTGATGGGTCCACACACATCCGTGTGAATAAGTTCTAGAGGTTTCTTCGCTCTACTAGAAGCTTCTGTTGGAAAACTGTTTCAGAAGTGCTTTCCTAGAAGGCATCCTTCACATATTTGATCCAGATGATTAATTGGAGGCAAACCCTTCACCATTCCTTTACTTGATAATAATTTTAAGCCTCCAAAATTTAAGTGCCCGTATCTCATGTGCCAAAGCCAAGAATTATCTTTGAAACATGCTTTTAAACATCTTGGAATGTCATGTTGAATATTTAGCATGAACATCCTATTCGTTGACATTGGCACCTTAGCAATCAAACCTACTTTTTGGTCTCTTAAAGAAAGGGTACGATTTATCATGTGAATATCATAGCCTTTCTCTAAGAGTTGTCCAAATACTCAGTATATTCGTATTCATATTGGGCACATAATACACGTTAGAGATAAATTGATGCCTTCCATTTTTCAAGCGGATGAGAATCTTACCTTTGCCTTTAACCGGGACTTTAGAGGAATCTCCGAAGTTGATATTTCCACTAATTACCTCATCTAACTCCACAAACATGTTTTTGTCACCGTACATATGGTTGCTTGCACCCGTGTCGAGATACCACAATTTTGATTTTCCGTTATCTTCACCTTTGCATGCTAGTAACAATGTGTTTTTCACGACTTCGGTATCTTCTTGCACTAAATTTGCTCTTTCTTGCACGTAATTGTTTGACTTCTCGCATTCCGAAGCATAGTGGCCAAATTTATGACAATTTTAGCATTTGGTTTGAGAATTGTCATACCTTGGCCTTCTACTTGTGTAGCCTCTCCCGCGACCTCTTGTCAGGTGAAAATTTTGACTTCTTTCTTCATTTCTGTAAGAACTATAACCTTCACGTTTGATATATCCTTGTACTCGTCCTCGGCCACGTACTTGACCACGACCTCGTTGACTCGTTTGACGAGTCTTTTCACTTTTCTCTTCCTTGAAAGAGAGTCTTGCTTGTAAAACTTGCTCCAAAGGCTCTTTACTTTTCTTATTAAACCTCTCTTCATGGGCTTGTAGTGAACCCATGAGTTCATCGATAGTCATTGATTCTAGATCATTAGATTCTTCGATGGCTACGACTATATAGTCGAATTTTGAATCTAATGATCTAAGAATTTTCTCAATGACCCTCACATCACTTAAAGTTTCACCATTCCTCTTTAATTGATTGACAACCGCCAAGACTCTTTTAAAATAATCAGAAATTGATTCCGAGTCTTTCTTATTTAAGGATTCGAACTCACCTCGTAGTGTTTGTAGTCGAACCTTTTTCACCTTATCAACTCCCTTAAAAGAATTCTCCAAGATCTCCCATGCTTTCTTGGCGGTGGTTGCACTTGCAATTTTCTCAAAAGCTCCATCATCTACACTTTGTTGGATGATGGAAAGAGCCTTTTGATCGTTGGTCTTCAATAACTTTTTCTCCTTACTGAGAGAACCTTTTTCTGTAGGTTCCTCATAGCATTCCTCCACAATCTCCCATAAGTCTTGTCCACCTAGGAAGGTCTTCATTTGGATGCTCCATCGATCATAATTATCCTTTGTGAGGCGAGGAAACGTGATGACATTGTTGGCCATCATCTTGTCGAACCTGGCTCTGATACCAATTTGTTAGAAATAGGAGGTTATGTATATTATTTGCGGAAGAGAGGATTGATGATTTAAAAGTTTGATTGATATTGAAAGCTTTTCTTTCATTGCTTATTGAATTGCTTTGTTGCTTGATTACAAATGAGGGGTGAAGCCCTCTATTTATACTACTCAATAGAGTAGTCTAGAATACTTCACAATCTACTAGCATCTAAATATTTCTTAGTATTATGATACTTCTAGACCTAGATATTTTATAAGATCATTCTACACACTTTCTACACACTTTGTCTACTACATTTTACAAGAAGTTTCTACATAATGGATTATGATCTTGATCCAAAAGACTTGATACTTGCAAGCCCAAATCCAAAACACATAGCCCAAAATCAAGTTTATCTTCCAACAGCCCCCCTTAAACTTGATTTCGTTACTCCGAGCATATTCCGTAATCTCTGAAACGTCTCGTGTTTTAGAGGCTTTGTGAAAATATCAGTAACTTGGTCAAGTGACTTCGCGTACTTTATCTGCACCTCTTTATTTGTAACACACTCCCTTATGTAATGGTATTTTGTATCGATGTATTTGCTTCGATCATGGAAGACTGGATTCTTTGCTAGAGCAATCGCAGACTTGTTATCCACATATATCTCTGTAGGTTCCTTTTCAAAAAACTTAAGCTTATTTAGTAACTTCCTGAGCCATATTGCATGACAAGTGCAAGATGTTGCTGCTACAAACTCGGCTTCGCACGTTGACAGAGTCACAATGAGTTGCTTCTTCGAGCTCCATGTGAACGCCGTATCTCCCATATAGAACACGAAACCACTCGTACTCTTACGATCATCTATGTCTCCAGCCCAATCACTATCACTGTATCCAACTAGCTTGAAGTGCTCAGAAGGCGAATAAAACAGGCCATAGTCAATCGTACCTTTGATGTAGCGAAGTATCCTCTTGGCCGCCTTCAAGTGATTTATTGTAGGTGCTTCCATGTATCGACTTACTAGTCCAACTCCGTAGAGAATATCTGGCCTCGTGCAGGTTAGGTACCTCAGACTTCCAACCAAACTCTTGTATTGTGTTGAGTCCACCAAGTATCCTTCATCATCTTTTGACAATTTGAGATTGCAATCCACCGGTATGTTCATTGACTTGCAGTCATTCATCTTAAACTTCTTGAGCACCTTATTCGCATAACCTTCTTGGGATATGAATATTCCTTCTTTCTTTTGTTTTACCTTGATCCCAAGATAGTAAGCCATAAGTCCAATGTCGGTCATCTCGAACTCCCGAACCATTGCTTTCTTGAACTCCTCAAACATTTTGGGATTACTACCGGTGAATATCAAGTCATCCACGTATATGCACACAATCATAACATCTCCATCATTGCTAACTTTGGTGTAGAGGGCATGCTCATGGGGGCATTTCGTAAAGTCATTCTGTTGGAAATACTTGTCTATCCTGCTATTCCATGCTCGAGGCGCTTACTTCAACCCGTATAAGGCCTTTTTCAATTTTAGCACCTTATTCTCTTGGCCTTTCACGATGTATCCCAAAGGTTGTTCTATATAGACTTCTTCTTCTAAGTGTCCATTAATGAACGCGGATTTGACATCCATTTGATAAATCTTCCAATTATGTTGAACGCAAGTGAGATTATCAATCTTATAGTTTCTAGACGAGCGACGGGAGCAAATACCTCGTTATAGTCTATGCCGGCTCGTTGAATATATCCCTTCGCCACCAACCTTGCCTTATATCTTTCAACTTCACCTTTGGAATTCTTCTTGGCCTTGTACACCCATTTTACACCAATAGCCTTATGTCCCTTTGGTAGTGTGGCAAGATCCCACGTATTATTCTTCTCGATTGCTTGAATCTCTTCGTCCATAGCACATTTCCACTTTTGGCTTTTTGCTGCGTCTTCATAACTTATTGGCTCACAATCGGCAAGATGGCAGAACAATGATAGATCCTCCATAGGCTGGGTTACCTCGTACAACTCCCTAATGCTCCTTATGTGATGTTGTAGCCTACTTGATTCTCCTCCTGATGTTGGTGTCACTTCATTAGGTGTAGTGGTTGGAGTACGTGGAGAGTGCGGAGATGTTGTACTAGAAGGTTCTTGAACTTCTAGATATTCTTCATTCCTTGCAGTACTTTCGAATGGATAAGGGAGAAAGTCGTAATTCTCCTCTTCGGGAACATTCCAATCCCATGTTGCTTCTTCATCGAACACCACATCTCGACTTGAGATTACTTTACCGGTCTTGGGATTGTATAACTTGTAACCCTTCGAACTTGAGTCATAGCCCACGAATATGAGTTTCTCGCTTTTATCATCGAGCTTCGTCCTATTCTGATCTAGCACATGAGCATATGCCACACTTCCGAACACTCGAAGGTGTGAGATGCCGAGCTTCCTTCCACTTCAAGCTTCAATGGGCATTTTATTCTTGACGCTTCTAGTGTGCGAGCGATTTGCATGATAGATCGCACAGTCTACTGCCTCAGCCCAAAATTCCTTAGGCATCCTTTTGCTCTTTAACATACTCCGGGCCATATCAAGAATGGTCTTATTCTTTCTTTCCGCAACACCATTTTGCTGAGGTGAATACGGAAGAGTTAGAGGGCGTCGTAAGCTATTGTTGTCGCAAAATTCCTTGAATTCCTTATATGTGAATTCTCCTCCACTATCGGATCTCGTCGCCTTTATGGTGAGACCACTTTGATTCTCCACAAATGCTGTAAACTTCTTGAACATTCCAATAGCTTCCAACTTCTCTTTTAGAAAATAGACCCATGTCTTTCGACTAAAATCATCAATGAATAGAAGAAAATATCTATTTTTACCAAAAGACGGTAGGCTGATGGGTCCACACACATCCGTGTGAATAAGTTCTAGAGGTTTCTTCGCTATACTAGAAGCTTCTGTTGGAAAACTGTTTCGGAAGTGCTTTCCTAGAAGGCATCCTTCACATATTTGATCCGGATGATTAATTGGAGGCAAACCCTTCACCATTCCTTTACTTGATAATAATTTTAAGCCTTCAAAATTTAAGTACCCGTATCTCATGTGCCAAAGCCAAGAATTATCTTTGAAACATGCTTTTAAACATCTTGAAATGTCATGTTGAATATTTATCATGAACATCCTATTCATTTACATTGGCACCTTAGCAATCAAACCTCCAATACTCATAGCCTTTCTCTAATAGTTATCCAATACTCAGTATATTCGTCTTCATATTGGGCACATAATACACGTTAGAGATAAATTGATGCCTTCCATTTTTCAAGCGGATGAGAATCTTACCTTTGCCTTTAACCGGGACTTTAGAAGAATCTCCGAAGGTGATATTTCCACTAATTACCTCGTCTAACTCCACAAACATGTTTTTGTCACCGCACATATGGTTGCTTGCACCCGTGTCGAGATACCACAATTTTGATTCTTCGTTATCTTCACCTTTGCATGCTAGTAACAAAGTATTTTTCACGACTTCGGTATCTTCTTGCACTAAATTTGCTCTTTCTTGCACGTAATTGGTTGACTTCTCGCATTCCGAAGCATAATGGCCAAATTTATGACAATTATAGCATTTGGTTTGAGAATTGTCATACCTTGGCCTTCTACTTGTGTAGCCTCTCCCGCGACCTCTTGTCGGGTGAAAATTTTGACTTCTTTCTTCATTTCTGTAAGAACTATAACCTCCACGTTTGATATATCCTTGTACTCGTCCTCGGCCACGTACTTGACCACGACCTCGTTGACTCGTTTGACGAGTCTTTTCACTGTTCTCTTCCTTGAAAGAGAGTCTTGCTTGTAAAGCTTGCTCCAAAGGCTCTTTACTTTTCTTATTAAACCTCTCTTCATGGGCTTGTAGTGAACCCATGTGTTCATCGATAGTCATTGATTCTAGATCTTTAGATTCTTCGATGGCTACGACTATATAGTCGAATTTTGAATCTAATGATCTAAGAATTTTATCAATGACCCTCACATCACTTAAAGTTTCACCATTCCTCTTTAATTGATTGACAACCGCCAAGACTCTTGTAAAATAATCAGAAATTGATTCTGAGTCTTTCTTATTTAAGGATTCGAACTCACCTCGTAATGTTTGTAGTCGAACATTTTTCACCTTATCAACTCCCTTAAAAGAATTCTCCAAGATCTCCCATGCTTTCTTGGCGGTGGTTGCACTTGCAATTTTCTCAAAAGCTCCATCATCTACACTTTGTTGGATGATGGAAAGAGCCTTTTGATCGTTGGTCTTCTATAAGTTTTTCTCCTTGCTGAGAGAACCTTTTTCTGTAGGTTCCTCATAGCATTCCTCCACAATCTCCCATAAGTCTTGTCCACCTAGGAAGGTCTTCATTTGGATGCTCCATCGATCATAATTATCCTTTGTGAGGCGAGAAAACGTGATGACATTGTTGGCCATCTTCTTGTCGAACCTGGCTCTGATACCAATTTGTTAGAAATAGGAGGTTATGTATATTATTTGCGGAAGAGAGGATTGATGATTTAAAAGTTTGATTGATATTTAAAGCTTTTTCTTTCATTGCTTATTGAATTGCTTTGTTGCTTGATTACAAATGAGGGGTGAAGCCCTCTATTTATACTACTCAATGGAGTAGTCTAGAATACTTCACAATCTACTAGCATTTAAATATTTCTTAGTATTATGATACTTCTAGACCTAGATATTTTATAAGATCATTCTACACACTTTGTCTACTACATTTTACAAGAAGTTTCTACATAATGGATTATGATCTTGATCCAAAAGACTTGATACTTGCAAGCCCAAATCCAAAACACATAGCCCAAAATCAAGTTTATTTTTCAACAAAAATAGGTGGCTTGGTGTTACCTTCTTTTTTTTTTTTTTTTTTTTTTTTTTTTTTTTTTTAACCAAAAATGGGTATATTGAGTAGTAACATGTGATGTTTAGTAGGTATAAGTTTGAAGAGGGTTTTTATAAATAACTGTAATTGCTTTTCTGCATTTTTTTTTTTTTCTTTTGCTTTTCACATATGCTAACTGATATCACTACTGGTGGTTCAAGTCAATGGTAAAGCATAAGCCTTAACACGTCCATTGAACCAAAAAGTCGTTAACAGTAAATACAAACACGATCGCAATATCCTAAATCTCGGTAGAATCTGGTCACACCTAAAGCAATGAAAAAAATAAAAACCCATCAACATACTAAACACAAATAGTAAAATAAAATAAAGTAACAAATATTTAAACAATGGGAATAATAGAATGGTACCAAAATCAACATACCTTCAGCATCTATCGTATCAACACACGACTAACACAAACACTTTCTACAACATCCACATAATAAAAATTTAAAAATGCCTTTAAAAAAAATAAAAATTTAAAAATATCAACATAAATAAAATTAATGTTATACTATAAACAATAATAATGTGATAATAATACTCCGTAGAAGATTACCACTTATTAAAATATCAGCTTGATCAAGTACAATAGTAGCGACAGATGATGAACTTATGTGACCATGTCTTTTTTTTTTTTTTTTTTTTTTTTTTTTTTTGCATAACTATACCTAAATAAAAATATTACAACTATACCATCAATGTGTTGTGGAATGTGTGAAAAAGAGAGAGTAGATTAAGTAATTAACATCTACCTTCGGGTTCAACAACTACAGGAACCTTATTATAATCGAAGCTCCAGACTAACTAAGTACATGCAAAAATGTAGAAAGAATGATTTGATTGATTAAATAGGTAATTGCAGTTAACATCAAATATTCATTAAAATACTCACAAGTCACAACTCAAGAGTAACCAAGGATGATAAAACTCCAAATATCATAAAACAATTTAATAGATTAAATACCCTGCAGATATCCAAATCCAATACTAAACAAAGATTGTTATTATAAAAATAAAGATAACACTTGATGTTGCAAATTAGGAATAATACCTAAGTCTTTCAGAGAAAGTGTCACCGAAGTGCCATTTGACAAAGTAATATAATTCAATCACCATTACAGGGGAGATAAAACTTCAACCAAGATGCAGAAAAAATGACAAAACCTTTTTATCATAGAGCAATCAATCAACCTACCACAACATTGATCGACAAATGGCATGCCACCTACAAAAAATAACGAACAAATGACAATCAAAAATCTTTCTTAAAATTATGAATATGAATGTAAAAAAAAAAAAAAAAAAAAAAAAAAAAAAAACAAAGACACCAGAATCAGAAGAAAAATTATACAAGATATCCACCAAAATCCTATTTGCATAACTGCATACTTTCATAAGAATCCCATGTAGAAGTTTAAAAAAAAAGGCTCAAACTTTTTATGAAGTTATTAACCAATTCTAATAAAAAAATAAAATAAAAAATACCTCACGTATGATTGACCCGAATGGAGATTAAAACATCAGATCGTAAACAGCCTCTGTAGATGCAAACAGCCTCTGTAGATGCATAATCGAACCGATAATATGGATGATGATTTGATAATTAAACGCTGAGACCGGATCAAATGTGATGATAACCTGATTGTTTTTCTTCAAGATGATTAAACGCTCAGCATGTGGAAAGGATGGACTCTAACCCTCAAGTGGAAAGCATAATTTCCTGCCCATTTGGTCATGTGCTTGTTGCAAGCAATACACGCAGCCGCAAGTGCCTCACTCAACACATTTTCCTTTTCCCAACTAACCAAATGGACACAAAAGGGGCACTCATCAACTCCCTTCTTCTTCATGCCAACATCATAGATCCTAATCTTGGGATCAGGAACACCTCGGCAGCATCGAGATGTTGGGTACGGCATGTTCGTGATCTGACGATAACACCTAGCTGGTCCTGCATGACTTTATAAAGTATGTTATTTGTCAGCGTCCTAATTTGAATGTCTTTATGAAATCAAAACAACATACACATTCTAAATTCTAGATATATAAGCTCTGTGTACATCTCTTTTTAAATTAACTTGAAATAAGAAGTTTTAACAATCCTATGATTAAACCAACACATACTTCTAATTTTTTTGTTAATTGTAGGAGAAGTGAGGAAGCAAGGTGTGCCAACAGCTTCAAATGACATATATGGATGAAAGAAAACTTTAACAATTATAATTCACAAACATATATGTAAATGGATCACAAAAAAACTTATTGAAGTATCAAAAATTCGTTTTTAATAATATGGGGTCATTTAAAACTTGTTATTCATATAACAAATAAGAATCAGAAACACAATTATAATTCAGTAAAATAAATGACATCTAAACCTAATATATCTAAACACATAAAAAAAGTGAACAACTGAGATTACCTGTTGACGATTAAAAGTTTAAAACCATAACCTCCAGCTTGCAGTATTGTGTATTATCATTACTATATCACAAAAGATCAAGCCACCCCTAATTCTAATTTTTAGCTCCGCCTCTGCACCCACACATTGAACATAGATTTTAAGGAATCTCAGAAACGTTTTGAAATATGCAAGAGCAGGAGCAGCGGTGGATTATAAAGGGAGGGGTGTGCCAAGGCCCTCCCAAAAACTTAATTTGTTACCATAATTTTATACTCCATATAATAATTAGGTTTTTACCATAAAATTTGTATAGTAGGGATTAAAAATTTTATATATGGGCCCTTCTGATACTTTAAGAAACGACTTTGGCCCTCATGGTAGTTTCGTTCAATATCTGCCACTGTGCAGGAGATCAGTGGCGGAACTTGAATCTTATTACCTGGTGGACGAGATTGTCAATTCATGAAATGTTAACAAAGAAAATCACTATATAAGTAAAACATTAGATAAGAAATAAAAATAAAATTTAAACTGATAAATACAAAAGGTGTACTTTATATATGAAAGTAACATCATCATCAGTTAGCACTTCACGATTAGCATCTCAAAAGAACCAAAAGAACCAAAAAACAACTGATTAAAGAACAAAGTACAAAGACTACAATTCAGCCCGACGACCTTTAAGGTCTTTAAATTCATCGATTATATCTCCTGAATCAAACCTTTCAGCGATATCTTTTTCTATGTAAACCACCAAGTTATCCGCAAGAAAGTCATCGGACATCTTATTGCGAAGTCGAGTTTGGCACAACTTCATTGCTGAAAATGCCCTCTCAGTTGTAGCTGTAGAAACCGGAAGTGTTAAGATGAGTCGGAATACTCTATCGATCATAGAATATACCTCACACTTCTGAGTTTCCACAAGGATTTTGCATAGTTCAGCAATAGTAGTGGCACCCATTAGCTTTGAGTTATTTGAAAATTCGATTTTAAAAATCTCCAACTGATATCTCAACTGAATCATCTCGTGTTCTGTAAAATCAGCAGGATAATACTTTTTAACAAGATGACAAATCTGATGTGTATCACAAACTTTAGAGATTCGTTTTGGAACTAAAAGAGAAGCAAGAGTTAACAACTCCATGGCGTGATCATCAAACCTACTCGCCATCTCATTCAGTTGCTTGTCTAATGTGCAAATAAATATATCAACCTTATAAAAATGCTCAACGCTCACTTGATTGTCTTGTCCACGAGGGCGATATCGAGTAGACTTATATGGGGCTTTAAAATCTGGCACATTCACCTTATGTTTATCACAAAATATTATTACTTGTTCAAGTAAAGAGTCCCATCCCGAATTTCTGAAATTGTTAAGACTTTCCTTTGTAGCTGAAACAAGATGAATAGCATTACCAATGTCTTGAGATTTCTATTGCAAAGCCTGAGATAAAGTATTAGTCATTCCCATTGTTTCCTTTATCAAGTGCAGAATAAAAACAAACTCAAATGATATCATATAATCATAAGCTGCAGCAGCATCACCACGTTGTGAATAACATCCATCTTCAATTATACTCTTAAGAACTGCAAACGTAGCACCATACATATCAATCAAGCTACATACTGAACTGAAATGAGTACCCCAACGCGTGTCACTAGCTCGTCTTATAGTTTCAACTTGGGTTTTACCTTTGCCGGATTTGATTTCACCGAGTTCCAACAAACATTTAATATCATCCGCCTTAGCTTTTTGTAACTCATCGTGACGTTTACTTGAAGCGCAAACAACATTAATAATGCAAGCCAACTTTGTGAAAAAATTTTGGACAGGAATAACTTCTCTTGAAGAAGCAACTAACACAAGCTATAATCTATGAGCAAAGCAATGAACATAGTATGCATAAGGACAATCCTTAGCAACAAGTGCTTGTAAACCATTCCATTCCCCTCTCATGTTACTCGCACCATCGTAACCTTGGCCACAGATTTTTGTAGTATCAAACTGGTAATGTAATAATTGATTCCACAACTTTGTTTTAAGGGTTAATGAGCAAGTATCATAAACATGTACCACACTTAAGAACCTTTCTTTTATCAACCCATCTTTATCAACAAATCTCAACACGATAGCCATCTGCTCTTGTTGGGACTCGTTAGGTGCCTCATCGACCATGACACAAAAGTAAGAATCACCAACTTCATGCCGAATCTATTTTCAGACATTGTTTGCAAGAATACTTAAGATTTATTTTTGTATCAATCCCGAAGTAAACTTTGAATTGTAAGGAGCATTCCCTAACACAACCTTAGCAAGTTCATCATTATATGAAGCTAAAAGTGTTAACATTTCAATAAAATTGCCACGGTTTTTTGAGTTTGGAGTTTCATCATGTCCTCTAAAAGCGATAGCTTGGAATGACAACCATCGAACTATATCAATGGAAGCTTTCAATCGTGTACGATTCTTCACTTTCTTCTCGGCACTTTGCTTCTCTATAATATTTTCAATGTGTCCCTCCTGATTTAACAAACTTACACTAGAAGCCACTGCCTTTCTATGTTGAGAACTTCCAAAATGTTTAAGAAATGAACAATTTTTTCCGTTAACTTTATTCCAATTGTCAAATCCCGTAACGGTAAATGCATCATAACCATGACGAATATCATGTTTGTCACTAAACAAGAAACAAAGAAAGCAATATGCACAATCTTTCGTTATAGAGTACTCTAACCAGTTTGGGAATATTTTAAACCACGCAAATTGAAATCTACGATCTTGTTTTCCTTTTGCAGGGTACTTTTTAAGATGCACTTGAAGAGGTCCAAAATTCAAATATTGTCGCCTTATTTGTTCTCTCAGATTAACTGAATATTCCCACATTTGTTTTCTCTTTCCCGCGTCTCTTTCCATTGAACTAATATCGATATGGTTTGTATTTTGCCTTAGAATTTCAGAATCATTTGGTTCCGCTTCTGGTTGGTTTCGTTCTTTTGGCGCACTTGTTGAAGCTTTGAAACGTTTCTTTCTTGATTTACATATTGAGTTGGTTCATCACTCCTCTTAGAAAAAAAAAGAAGTAATCTTTTTTGTGTTCTTCATGGATTCTACTGTAAATATTAAACATTCATATGTTATATTAAATCTCAAATTAAGTCTCCAAATTTCTGTCATTAAGTAGCACTAATGTAGCTTCAAAGTCAGTAAGTAGAAGTAACCTTGAGTTCTTTAATAACAAACAGTAACGTATGTACCTCTGTGATGTGGCTCTACTTCTAAATTTTTTAACAAATATCAACATGGTCCATGGAGTTCTTTAATACTTCATTAATTTGTTAAAGACTTCAATAACATACTATAAACAAATAAACAATAACTGTGAAATCATTGAACATAAAATTAAATATTATTACTTCGATGAAGACTTCAAAATCACTATATTCACTATATCATTTTATTATAAAGCTAACAAACACAATCAATGAATCACATAAATACAATACACACTAATAACTAATTAAAACATAGTACAATGTCAATATAGGCTCGATTGTTATTAAATTAGGGAAAAAATATCATATGATAAAGGGAAAATTGTTTGAAAATACATTGAACTTTCACCAAATTCCTATTGTATGCATCCAACTTTTAGATATCATATTGTATGCATTCAACTTACTAAATTGTTATATTTTATGCATTAAGTAACTTGTAGAAAAGGTCTCAATTTAATATGTAGAAAAAAGTTACGTGATTGGTCCTTCATGTTTTCCGAATATTGCACACTTGCCACTAATATTTATTTTTGACGCAGATAGTCCTAACATTCTCCTTCATCTTCCACACCCATCTTCATCTTCATCATAAAAAAGAATCACCAAACATTGAATTTTACCATCGGAATATAACGTATTGTTGTTTCACGAGCAGAACTATCAATAATTAAAAGATGAAAAAAATCATAGCACACAGGAATGAATCACCACAAGAATGAATCACCAGATTATTGCCTAAACAAACATGCTCAATTATAAACTGTTTGTTAAAAAAGCGTCAGTTTTTTAAAAATGAGAATATATATATATATATACAAGAAAAGGTTCCGTTAATTGTTTGTTACCATATCTGCATCTTTATCATCATCAAATATTAGCTTCTGTACCAAAAAAAAATTAGGTGTTTCTTATTGTGTAAATCAAACACCAAATTGAACTTAGATCCTTGTTCCCAAACATTAACCTAAGCTTGGTGATCATTGATATTGAATTAACAAGCTCGAATTCATGGAGTTTCAACTCGTGTTCATCAATATGTGAAAAACCAAGCGTTTTGGTATGTGGAACAATTCAGAATCATTTAGCGAATAGTAAAAATTGAAAAGTTGGTCACAATCATCGTGTGAACGTTTCTGCAAAATTTCAGATTCTGTCTCTCTGATTTCATCATCAATCCGTCAGTCAAAGTTCTTGGTAAAAAGTCAACTACTTTTTCTTGAATCAAATTCGAGTGCTATGAGATGTTTCAGGTTATGATAATGTATTTTGAGCATTAGTTGATGATTTTGCAACAACTTTGGTGTTGATCTCAGATTCAGAAAACGTCCAGATTTCAAAATCGATTTTGATGTTCATACATAAACCGTCACTACTGATTCTACAATTTTTTGGAGATGAAATGATGTTTTGGATCTTGATTTATATCACAAGATGATAATCACAAGTTTTTCAATTTATTACAGCTGATTTTAATCATCAATTGGAGAGCAAACATGAGGATCAATGACATCAAATATAGAGTTTTTTTTTTTTAAATGTTCGGATCATAATACAACCTAAGAAATTATTTTTACAATCGCAAGTTTTTCAGTTCATATTATTTCTTAGGATTTGAAACATAAGAAACAGCCATCCAAATATATGGTTTGTATATTATGTTTTGTGGCACAATCATTTCTTCTTTGTAGACAGTTTGTTCGATTCATATGTGTATAAAGGAATTTGGTAAAGAAGAAAGAAGATATGTACTTATGACTTAATTTCCCCCTCATGTTTTGAAAGGAGAACAGTTTTAGCACAGGGACTATTAATATAATTTACTCTAAACATAAATGACTAAAATGCAATTCTTACAAACATGAGGGACAGTAATGTAATTTTTTTAAAAATGAAATTGAAACGACCTGAAGTTTAGCTGCTATAACAGGTTAAACACATACAATACAACAATTTAAAAAGTTGAATGCATACAATAGAAATTTGATGAAAGTTCAATACATTTTCAATCAATTTTCCCTATGATAAATTGTAGTTGGCTTGTATTCGATTTCATTTGATGAATTTCGGAAAAGAAGTGTCAATTGATTAGGTGAAGAAATTTGATTAGACTTTTGTGATTAGGTTAGCCGGTTTTTTGGATTTTATGAATTGGAAATTACGACCATAAATTTTTGAAGATTGTATTCAAGTATCTAGTCTTTTTTGTTAATGGGTCATATATTTGTTTTCTTTTTGGGCCAGGGGGAGATACACAATGGATTAAAAATAAAAGCCTAAATTATGAATATTTGCTAGTTATAGGGCTAAACCCAGGTGGGATAGTCACCATTCTTGAGTTTTATGTTCCGCCTCTGCAGGAGATCATGGTCATGTTTGACAAAATTTTTTTGGAGCTTTTAGCTTTTATTAAAAAGCTCCCATCAAATAAAAATCTCTGTTGATTGTAAGAGCTTAAAGCTTTTTGAGAGATGAAAAAAACTAAAAGCTACTGCATTTAGCTTTTAACTTCTAGTTTTTTGTCATTTTACTATTTATTTTAACAATTTCAGCTACTCTGTCGAATAACTAAATACATATTAAAATCTAACAGCTACCAGCTACAACCTACCAGCTAATAGCTAAAAGTTACCGGCTACTAGCTAACAGTTTAAAACAGTAGCTAACATCTACCAACTATTTTTGCCAAACAAACCCTATGTTGAAAAGATCACAATCGTTTCTGCCAAGGCAGCTCCAATATTCGGTGAGTGTATCATATGTCCTTCTAGAGGCACTACATACACTCTGTTAGCATCACATGCTCTTGAACCTAAAAAAAACTTAACCACCTTAGGAATTAAGGAACACAAACTAGTTGCAATGACGGAAGGAGAAGTAATAAAACTATCGCGGAAGGAATATTTGTCGGAGAAATTATGAGCTTAGTTCTAAATGATTTGAGTTTCAGATCTACTGAATATATGTTATGACACTACCCTATCTTATATTAATTAAATATATATTAGTTATTGAATCAATAGTTATTAAAATATCGTATCAAATGCTAACCCCTTATATTCTAGTGAAAGCTTGTTCTTTAATTCTCTAGATATTATCAGTCGTTAGATAACTTTCATTCAGTGACTTAAAAACTGAACAAATAAACTATTTCAGAACCTAGTTAACGCTCGTCTTCCAAATCAAAAAGAAAAAGGAGGAGCGATCGTTCCATATTATACACTCTCATTTGTCGTTAATTGATAAAGATTGTAAGAGTTTAGAAAAGAATATGAAGATATTACGATCTTGTGTTGTAGCTCATGTGGTAATGGTCTGCCTCTCTTAGCGAGATGTCAGGAGTCTGACTTTTGTGGGGTGCAGCATTGTACACAAGGTTGCCCCTTTACCCTTGAATTCCACCCAAGGGTGCCTTCCACATATCGCATTGCGGGGGCAAAGGGTTTTACCGCTCATGCCCTCGAATTGGGCCAAGTTTCCTCCTGTACAGCAGTTGGGGCGGGTTATGCAACTGTGGGAGATGAACGCGTGGGTGGTTGAGCCTCCCTTGACGATCCCCACCCGCTGTTTAAAAAAAGAATATGAAGATATTACGAGATTTTTGTGAAAGTTAATGTTTGAAGGTGAATTTTTATGTGAACTGGCGTAATTTACGTCAGTTTGGGCGTAAATTACGCCACCATGTGAAAAGTTGGCGTATTTCTATGCCAGCTTTTGACATGGTGGCTTTATTTACGCCAAGCCTAGCGTAAATTACGTCGAGGTTGTTTCAACAAATTTTTGAAGTGAGGGATTTCGACTTAGAGGTCAAGTTACTTGTTTCTTATATAAAGAAAAACCCCAACTACGAATTTTAACACATTATATTCCAGTTTTTGAGCTACAAACACCAACCCTGACATCAAAACTTAACACTCATTATTGTTTTCAAGGATCAATGGCGTGTTCTTCATCATTCGTTCATCGTTCATCATTCATCATCACTAACATGCGCGGCTATTTTCCTTTACTTTATTCCTTACAATTAATACTTGATGCATGCTTTATTCATTCAAATATTTATGTGGTTTATGAGTTTGTAATACTTATGTCTTTTGAATTATAATTTTGTAAAACAATTAATTTAATGTTTGATGCAAGTTTGTTGATTTTAATTATTGCAAGATTATTATTGTGATTTAACAATTGTGTTTGATTCAACTTAGTGTTAATTCATAATAAGGATAAAGACAAGTGTTTAAATTACATAATTGTATCCAAGGTAAATAGTTTTCGAATTTAAGAAGTCATGTCTATGTGATTTGAATATTAAATTGATAAGCATAATATTTGTTTGAATGAAGGCATGCTCATTTGGGATTTGGAAGGAATAAATGCTTTTAATCAATTGATAACAACTCTTTGTTTGTGATCTCTTGTTTATGCTCTTTACTTATAATCGATACAGTTTAAGTCTTTTTAATCATCTTAATTAGTTATACGTACTTTAGTTTAATCAAAATCAATTTCTAAAATTTGCTTGCTTTTGACCACAATCTCCCTGGAACAAACTTTTCTTACCCTAACCAGTTTAAGGTATTAAAGTTCATTATTATTGGTACTTCGATGCCTATTATATTTTGACGTCGTTGCAGGGGAGTGTGCGCTTGATTGCAAGCTCTTATTTTAATTTACTTTCATTTAATTTTTTGAAAAATCCATAAAAATTATAAAACTTAAAAAATCTGAAAATATTTTTCCTTTTGCATTTAATTTACTTTAGTTCTTTATTTACTTTTAGTTTAGTTCGGCTTTACGCGTGGTATTTTCTATTTTTGTGTTACATGTAGTGTAAGCGAACTCGGAGTTCGGAGAGAAATTCACCATTAATTTACAAGTCGGAAATTGAGAAAATCCGCAAAAGCAAATTGTAAAACTTCAAAAGCTTCCGCTAGTTCAAGTGTGGCTTAATCCACACTAGAAGAACAAGCACCACCGGAAGTACCACTAAAATCACCAAAGTCGAGTGAGCATCTTAATCTTCGAAAGAAACAGAGATTACATTTCAAATGATGGGAGATATATATACACGTGGGGTGGATTCGTAGTACCAACCGGGTGATTACGGGGATTATTCACTGTTTATCTGGCAGCTCCGAATGCGGGATATAACCAGAGATTTGAGGTTCGACCTCAATTGATCGCTATTTTTTCAACCTACCTAGGTATGGCATCAGAATAACCATATGAGCATATTACATAATTCAATGAGATTTGTGCTACCAATGAGGTAAACGTGTTCTTAGATGAAGAGGTAGCCTTCGCTTATTTCCTTACTCTTTGAAAGATAAAGCAAAGTATTGGTTTTTGTCGTTACCCGCCCGAAGTATCACAACTTGGGTGAGATGAAAAAGCAATTCCTTGAGGAATTCTATCACAAAAGTAAAACTTCGGATATGCGTATGCAAATTAAATATTTTAGGCAACTGCTGGGTGAACTTTTTCATGAAGCATACCAACATCTTAAGGAATTACTTAGATCTTACCCCCCACCATGAGATACCAAAATGGAAACTTGTCAAAGTTTTCTTTGATGGTTTAGATTCTCAAAATCGAAAATTCCAATTAGCGGCTAGTGGTGGTGTGTTTTTAACCTGGAATAGTGAAGATGAATGGGCTTTTTCGAGCAACTAAGTAAGTTTTCAAATATCCAAGCTTTGGTTGACCGAAAAAATCTCACTCTCACTCGAGTTAACCAAGTTTCTAACTTGGGTGGGTCATCAAGGAATTGGGAATAAGGGATTGATGAAATTAAAATGTTTATTCCATATTTTAACAACCCGAACCAGGGTAGTAGCTTTCATTGTCCGCAGGTACAGGATGTATGCATTATTTGTGGAAACTCATCTCATTATGCACACGGTTGCAAGAATTGTAATCAACCAATGAATCCACCAATGATTGAGGAAGAAGTGAATGAAGTGCAAGGAAGGATGTATGATCTATTCTCAAACACCTATAACCCGAGTTGGAAAAATGACCCGAATTATGGATGTAACAACAATGCTTTGAATGCATCGAATCAATAACCAATCCAAAACCCAAACAACCAACAAAAGCCAATAAACAATTTTCAAAACCAAAACAACTACCAAAGAAAATACCAAAACCAATACCCAAACAACAACCAATACCCAAACCAAAACCATAATTTCAAACCTCAAAACACATTTCAAAATAACCAACCAGTGAACCAAACTTCAAGTTCGGATGCTAAGATTGACACATTCATTGCGGAAATTAGAAAGATGGTAGAGTTGCAAAATAAGTCAATTGAGGATTTAGAAAAGGAATTTGAGAATATTGCAAAGAAAAAAGCTTCCATAGAATCGGGCAGAATTCCATGTTACACGGTTCTATATCCAAATCACAAGGAAAAGGGAAAGGGTTATGGTGTGACTATGGTAGGAATGTTGCGGAGTGGGAAGACCTACAACAACCAAGTTGATGCACACAAGAATGCTACAACGAGGTATGAGCAAGGTAAGTCGCCTAGTGTTATTGATTAAGCCACTTTCCCTTGTCTTTAAAACAAATGCACGTTTGAAAACTTGGAAATTTTCTTCCATGATCATCTTTAAATTGTTGATCACACCCGATAAGGAAGTCAACATCGTTTTCTCTGCTTCGCCAATCTTTCTTTAAATGAATCACGATTCCATTATGTTCTTTGGAAATTAGCATGCAATTTCCTCCACTTAGATAACAACACATCGTATATTCATTTAAATGGTGGATTATGACTATTGTACTCGCCTACGATCAAATACCCAAACGATTGCCCTACAAAAAATAAAACTTTGTAAGTGTGTGTGTGTGTGTGTATATATATATATATATATATATATGTTGGTCCCTTGATTGACAACAGGAGTATTGTAGAGGGGGATGAATACAATTCTTTAGATTATCTTAACAATTTAAGCTAATTAGTATTCATGCAAGTAAATTAAATAAGAGTCAACGTAAGTTTCAACGATTATTCTTTATTGATATAAATCACAAAGAATCACAACTATCCTTGGCGGAATGATAGTTGGTTGATACAGATTCACCTAAGTTATAGCTATTGAGGTTATCTAAAGCTATTACACGTTTGGACTCTTAATAAATAAAACCCACACCACTAGTTGTTACAATAGTGGATACATCAATTTATAGTAGTCATATTAACCGTGTAAATATTCTATTGTCCACTGGTACATAGGATGTCTGTACTTGTGGGGACAACTGCATAAGAGAGCGTGCTCTCTTCTTTCCTCTTTGGTAGCTATTTGCAGGAACACCCCTATTCGGTTTGGCACCACTATTTGATTAAACAAATAGAATGGTGTGTACCCTAGGCGTTGACAAAGAATAACACATGTCTGCACATGCGTTAAACTTTTACATTTCCACGTGGTCTTGTAAGGTCACTTGTCAGCCGCCGATGCGTGTCCTTTTCTGTTCAACTTTGTCTTTGACTTCTGTTGAATAGTACAATTGATGTAGACCACTCAGGAAACCACTATACTTGTAATGGAGCATAGCTGTCTTGTGTAGTAAGCTGCTTTCCAGTCATGCTGGTTCTTCTATGCTGAGTCACTTGATATTCTTAAATTGCTGGATACACATCCTGTGCTAATTGAAGAATACTGTCTACCTTGTGCTGGTAGACTAGGCAGCAAACTAAACACTCGACACAACAATATTTGTTATCTGTACATAAACAAACCTGTGCTAGACGCACATAATATTCTAGTGTACATATATGCTGTTTTGTCATGATTAAATCCTTAATTACATTGGGGACTCAACAATCTCCCCCTATTTGATGATGACAAAACCTATGACATAAGAAGTAAAACACTAGAGCCAGCCATAAATGACCTAATGAAAATAGGCAGTAAAAATTGTCCCTTTTTGGTTTGTTTTTGAGATCTTTTGTTGAGTTATCTATATCTTATAAATTGATATAATTTTTAAAATAAACTCATTTCACATTCGTTACAACAAATATATACAACATTTACAAGGCAGTATAATGAATTATGAAATAACAAAAGGTACAAATTTAGCCCAAGAAGACTATCTATCTTTATCTTTATCCTTCTCTTTTTCCTCATCAGATAGCTCTTCTTCTTTGACTTTCAAGGTTGTCCAGGCTTCAGGGAAGAGTTCAGGCAAGTCAGCAGGATCAAACACTGGTATTTGAGGAGGTAAAATGATGAGATATATTCTGTGTGGGCTAGCACCAATAGATTTATTTCTTTTAGGCTTCTGTGATAGAACTTCTTCTGCTATCACTTTTGGTGCATTCCCATACTTAGCTGTTTTATCAAAGAGTTCTTGAAGTTCAGGTTTGAGTGTATCTTTGAGAGCACTTTTACCTTTATCAATGAAGTACTGCAGTATCTCCATCCATTCACTGAATTCAAAGGTTCTTAGATTCGTGTAATCTACCCTCTCATAGACATTATTGTCCCTGCTAACACTGAAGGACCTCTTTGTTCCTTTATGAACTTCGATGATCTTGCCAGTATTAGATCTTCTGGTCATCACATCAGCATACTTACTCCTAAAGAAATGGTCAGATAACTCTTTTATTCTTTCAGTTTCAATAGGAGCTTCAGTAGGTACCCTCTCAGCAGATTCCACTTCATCAAATACCTTGTCCTGAGCTTTGACTATGACTTTTGCTAACTTGAGAGATGCAGACTCTTATTTTCTGTCAGCAGCCAGTTTAGTTTCTTCTTCCCTAAGCCTCAGCCTTTCAGCATACTCAGCATCATCCCTTCTTTGCTGTTCAAGTTGAATACTTGTAATGTATTCATTCACTGTGATGTTCAGAGATTTTACTGTTGCAATTAATTTCCTGCCTTCATCAGTTGTTAAGGCATTGCAATATTGCTCTAAGTCCATACCCAGTTGCAAAGCCTCATAAAAGAGGGATTTCTCCTCATCATTGTGGAGCCTTTGACCACTGTTGTATAAGTACATACCTATATTAATGTTGAACTCCATGGCATTAATGTAGAATTGCTGGTCAAGTGGATGATACAACAGTCTGATATGGCGTATTCTTCCTGGTATTCCTGGTGCACTTTGTTCTAGTAGCTCAGGAACAGTGATCTCAAGCCTATAAGCCTCTCTTTCATCTGGATTGATCTTTCTTAGGTCAGGATTTCTTTTTGCAACTAAGTCATCTTCCCAAGTAGTATGTTTATCATTTGGTTTTGGGGAAGATGGAGGATATACAAAAGGTGATTCTGCTATGCCAGAGGGACCCACTGTCTCAAAGTCATGACGTTCATCCAGTGTCCTATCAAAATAAGCAAGAGTCTGTACAGGTATTGGTGATAGTATAAAGGTTGAGCTGTCCCTACCTCATACTGTAAAATTAGCAGCATTAGCAGAATCGATATCAGATTTAGCTCCCAGCTCATCCTCCTTTGCTGGGTCTTCAGCTCTTGTTTCAATCACAGCACTCCTTGCTGTGTCTACAGTACCAGTTGACTGATTAGTATCAGCTGGTACAACTGCCACAGTACCTTCACCAGCTGCCTCAAATAAGGGCTCTTTCCTTAGGGGCTGGTTGTCCCTAGGGACAAATTTTACCCTTTGTTTATCAATAGGCTTGGGTTCAGCTGGTGGTTCTTGTGTTGATACTGGTTCTTGTGGAGGCAGTAGGGGAGTGATTGCAAGATACTTCCCCTCAGCAGCAGACAGATTTGTCTCTACTGGTTTCTCTTCATTATCATCAAGGTTGATGAACTCTGCTGGCTGTTGTGGTGCAGCTGGCTGAGCAGAAGATGCAGGTCGAGAAGATTGGCAGGTTTCCAACATAGCATCCGGCCATTTCATAAACACATCAGCTCTTTCTCCTCCTGACCTATTAGAATCCAAATATCTTTGCATCTCTTCAGGTGTCATCTTTTTGATTCTATCTGCTCGCTCAGCATACAGCTTTGCCTTCTTTCTATCATACTTCACCATGAACTTAGCATTTATTTTTAAAGCATCCCTCTTGTATTTGTTTATGCTGAGCAGTTCATCATGAATATCAAGCTTTTTAGGATTGAGGCTTCTTCTATGCTCAATTCTATGTCTTTTTCGAGCAGCATAGGCCTCAAATTTAGCATTGAAGGCATCATTTAAATCATGCTTTCTCTTCTGATGCCTCTCCATTTTTCTTTTCATCTTTCTTTCAATGGTTTGAGAGACAACAAAAGATTCAGCTACATCCAGTTTAAAGACATCACTGGGCTTACTGCCAGAACCAATATTATCCACAGATGTAGCAGACGTACTGGGTTGAGATTCACCAACAGCCTCAACACCTACTTCAGTATAAGCGTTGCTGGGCTTAAGGCCAGTTCCTTGATCAGTACCATCACCACCATCATCACCATCTCTCCTTTGCTGCTTAGGAGCTTTCTCATGCTCATGCTCCCCCTCAGATTGTTTTCTCTTCTTATGTTTCTTAGTTTTTTTCTCCCCCTTTTTGTCATCGGCGGGGATAGAAGCAAAGTCTGGGGAAACACGCGCATCAAGAACACTATCTGACTCAGGAACAGAAAAAATAAAGTTGTTCCAGTCAGCATCAGCAGGAGATAGATGTGCACCAGGGTCAACACCATATTGCCCGAGACACAGGTTTGAAGACGTGACTTCATTCCTAGCAACACCCATGGCCATTTGATTTACTCTGGCTCTAACAACAGCTTGAAGAGCAGCCATGCGTTGCATTGTCTCCACCAAATTAACATAAGCAGAAGCAGGAATTATGGTAGCAATATGTTGTTCCTGTGACTCCAATCTCTCTTCCAATACCCTGTTTTCTTCATTAAGGAACCTGTTCCTTTGATTGGCAACATCAAGTTCTGCTTAAAGTCGGGTAATGTGATCAGTATATTCATTGTGAGAGATGATTCACTACTTGAGATTTTCTTCTTCTTCATGGTGTCGGCATATGGCATCTACTGCTAGGTCTGCAAAGGCACACATTTGCTTGAGCTGGGCTTCAATAGTGGACGTTGTAATTCACACAGCTCTTCGAATAGCTTCAGCCATGCAGTCGACTAGAGTTTCCCTGATTGTTTTGGTGATATCAGGTGTGATTCTGGCAACTGTTCTGTAAACAGCCAGTTTAGATACTTCAGCCATCTCAGAAGGAACAGTGTTACTGGTTGAGGAGCGATCACTAGCAGCCACAATAGGAGTACCTCCGTGGCGTGGTGGATATGGAAGCTTAGTATCTGACCCATCATCATGATCACCATCATTTTTACCTTCACCCGAAGGTTTAGAACCACTGGTATCCTTTGTAGCATCATCAGTTTCATCATCACTTAGATGCACTGGTTTGTCCTTGGAGCCAGTCACATTATTATGAATGACTGGCTCTTCATTACCAGTACCTTTATCAGCATCACTATCAGAAGAAGAATATGATGAGGTAGAAGTTGATGAATCAGAAGGTTCTGGCGAACCAGGAATATTTTGCATCACACATTTACCAGTAGTAGGATCAATGATGAACTTGAGAGGCCTCCAAGTACCAGGCCATGGAGAAACAGGTGGAGCCATGCCAAAAACATGGTAGTAGGATTGTTCATTAATTTGCTCCAGTGCAGCCAGCCTCTCATAAACTTCTTCACGTGCTGGTCGATCAAGCTGAGATAGTAGTTCAGTCAGCTCCTCATCGGTTAATTTGCTGGCTGAAACTAATGCACTTTATGGATCAATAGTCGGCTGATCCACCAGTAAAACAATTTTAGGGTTGATAGAAGCTCCCCTGTAAATGAAGTTGGGCACCACTTAATCTGGATCTGGTACCTTGCAGACATACTTAGGCTTTTCACCAGAAACAAAAGCCTGAGTAAATTCAGTTGTAGTAGCAGCAGGGATACCAACATCCAATTTAACACCCTGTTCACCAGAATATAAACTAGGGATGACTATAACATTAGCTGCATTTGGAGTAATGGATTGGAACTCCATGTCAGATGAATCAGTAAGATCAGCAGCAGTATCAGTTGTTAACACAGTGTCACCCTTGGTTTCAGTGACAAGATAATCAACAAGAACCTCCTTAACACTTTTATCAATAACCTCTTCAAGAACAAGAGGAGGTTCAACAATCATCTCATCAGCCACTTCTGGAACAGTAGAGGTGGAAGCAATACTGAGAATTGGAGGAGGAATAACAGTAGCAGAATCATCAAAAACCATCTCCTCAGAACCAGTAGGAACAGCTGAACCAGCATCAACTTGATCCCCAGTATCACCAGCAGCAGTAGAAGCAATAGTACTAGTATCAGTACCACCAGTAGGAAATCAGCACCACCAACACCAGTAGTAGAAGTAGAGAGTTTATCAGTACCAGTGTCAGAACCAGTAAATATAATAGGATTCCCTTCATGCTCCCCTCTGCCTGTTCATCTACCCTGCTAAGAACTGAAATAAAAGAACATTATATGTTAACAACTGTAGAACAAAATAAATTTGACTCAACAATTGCATCTGGTTTTGGTCTCTGGGGACAGACTGGTGATTTAATCAGCCCTTTGATTGAAATAGAGTAAGGTGTCTGTAAGTACAGCTGTAACTCTGCTGACTCATTGGCAACACATGTTGACCCAAATTGTGTAAGATTTCTGGCTGGTGATAATGAAGGAGTGTGACTCTTATCATGATCCAAGTAACATTCAGGTTGTGCAGTAGCCTAAGCTGGTTCTACATGATGAGGAGCCAACTCAAGTCTACTTTGGGGGTCAGTTATGTTCTCTGCTAGTTGTACTGTCAGTAGAGGATATTTCATAAAGTATAATTTTGAAAAATGTGGAAATGCCAGGTTAGAGGAGTATGGGTTGCTACTCTTCTTAACACTAGTTTTAAAACCAGTCAGCTTGGGAGCCAAGGTTATACCTTTAACTTCACTTTCATTTTTCAAGTCAGCAGTTAAAATATTTTTAATTAAGTTAGAGATGTCTGCTGTTTGGTCTAGAGACGAACCAGGTTCCATAGCAACATCCTTTTCAGGAGCAGCAGTTGAGACTGGTGCAACCTCCCCTGTGGCGTGCTTGGAGCCAGCTTTTATACGTTTGGATTTGCATGTTACCAAGAAATAGATGAGCAACGGATTCCAACACTAGAAGTGGGTAGTTAGTATATAAGACTAGGGCTGTTCTTTATGATCAGAGAGTACTAAATTCTAATACAACTAATGCTTTACCAGTATCTGAGACGGTGGTTGTTCTAGTTGTGGTAGCTGGCTTCTTCCGTCAGATAGCTGGATTCTGAAATGTCCCGTTCTTATTGATTAAAAACGTTCCATATTAATTGATTTCGTTGCGAGGTTTTGACCTCTATATGAGACGTTTTTCAAAGACTACATTCATTTTAAAACAAACCATAACCTTTATTTCATCAATAAAGGTTTAAAAAGCTTTACGTAGATTATCAAATAATGATAATCTAAAATATCCTGTTTACACACGACCATTACATAATGGTTTACAATAAAAATATGTTACAACAAAATAAGTTTCTTGAATGCAGTTTTTACACAATATCATACAAGCATGGACTCCAAATATCGTCCTTATTTAAGTATGCAACAGCGAAAGCTCTTAATAATCACCTGAGAATAAACATGCTTAAAACGTCAACAAAAATGTTGGTGAGTTATAGGTTTAACCTATATATATCAAATCATAATAATAGACCACAAGATTTCATATTTCAATACACATCCCATACATAGAGATAAAAATCATTCATATGGTGAACACCTGGTAACCGACATTAACAAGATGCATATATAAGAATATCCCCATCATTCCGGGACACCCTTCGGATATGATATAAATTTCGAAGTACTAAAGCATCCGGTACTTTGGATGGGGTTTGTTAGGCCCAATAGATCTATCTTTAGGATTCGCGTCAATTAGGGTGTCTGTTCCCTAATTCTTAGATTACCAGACTTAATAAAAAGGGGAATATTCGATTTTGATAATTCAACCATAGAATGTAGTTTCACGTACTTGTGTCTATTTTGTAAATCATTTATAAAACCTGCATGTATTCTCATCCCAAAAATATTAGATTTTAAAAGTGGGACTATAACTCACTTTCACAGATTTTTACTTCGTCGGGAAGTAAGACTTGGCCACTGGTTGATTCACGAACCTATAACAATATATACATATATATCAAAGTATGTTTAAAATATATTTACAACACTTTTAATATATTTTGATGTTTTAAGTTTATTAAGTCAGCTGTCCTCGTTAGTAACCTACAACTAGTTGTCCACAGTTAGATGTACAGAAATAAATCGATAAATATTATCTTGAATCAATCCACGACCCAGTGTATACGTATCTCAGTATTGATCACAACTCAAACTATATATATTTTGGAATCAACCTCAACCCTGTATAGCTAACTCCAACATTCACATATAGAGTGTCTATGGTTGTTCCGAAATATATATAGATGTGTTTACATGATAGGTCGAAACATTGTATACGTGTCTATGGTATCTCAAGATTACATAATATACAATACAAGTTGATTAAGTTATGGTTGGAATAGATTTGTTACCAATTTTCACGTAGCTAAAATGAGAAAAATTATCCAATCTTGTTTTACCCATAACTTCTTCATTTTAAATCCGTTTTGAGTGAATCAAATTGCTATGGTTTCATATTGAACTCTATTTTATGAATCTAAACAGAAAAGTATAGATTTATAGTCGGAAAAATAAGTTACAAGTCGTTTTTGTAAAGGTAGTCATTTCAGTCGAAAGAACGACGTCTAGATGACCATTTTAGAAAACATACTTCAACTTTGAGTTTAACCATAATTTTTGGATATAGTTTCATGTTCATAATAAAAATCATTTTCTCAGAATAACAACTTTTAAATCAAAGTTTATCATAGTTTTTAATTAACTAACCCAAAACAGCCCGCGGTGTTACTACGACGGCGTAAATCCGGTTTTACGGTGTTTTTCGTGTTTCCAGGTTTTAAATTATTAAGTTAGCATATCATATAGATATAGAACATGTGTTTAGTTGATTTTAAAAGTCAAGTTAGAAGGATTAACTTTTGTTTGCGAACAAGTATAGAATTAACTAAACTATGTTCTAGTGATTACAAGTTTAAACCTTCGAATAAGATAGCTTTATATGTATGAATCGAATGATGTTATGAACATCATTACTACCTTAAGTTCCTTGGATAAACCTACTGGAAAAGATAAAAATGGATCTAGCTTCAATGGATCCTTGGATGGCTCGAAGTTCTTGAAGCAAAATCATGACACGAAAACAAGTTCAAGTAAGATCATCACTTGAAATAAGATTGTTATAGTTATAGAAATTGAAACAAAGTTTGAATATGATTATTAACTTGTATTAGAATGATAACCTACTGTAAGAAATAAAGATTTCTTGAGGTTGGATGATCACCTTACAAGATTGGAAGTGAGCTAGCAAACTTGAAAGTATTCTTGATTTTATGAAACTAGAACTTTTGGAATTTATGAAGAACACTTAGAACTTGAAGATAGAACTTGAGAGAGATCAATTAGATGAAGAAAATTGAAGAATGAAAGTGTTTGTAGGTGTTTTTGGTCGTTGGTGTATGGATTAGATATAAAGGATATGTAATTTTGTTTTCATGTAAATAAGTCATGAATGATTACTCATATTTTTGTAATTTTATGAGATATTTCATACTAGTTGCCAAATGATGGTTCCCACATGTGTTAGGTGACTCACATGGGCTGCTAAGAGCTAATCATTGAAGTGTATATACCAATAGTACATACATCTAAAAGCTGTGTATTGTACGAGTACGAATACGGGTGCATACGAGTAGAATTGTTGATGAAACTGAACGAGGATGTAATTGTAAGCATTTTTGTTAAGTAGAAGTATTTTGATAAGTGTATTGAAGTCTTTCAAAAGTGTATAAATACATATTAAAACACTACATGTATATACATTTTAACTGAGTCGTTAAGTCATCGTTAGTCGTTACATGTAAGTGTTGTTTTGAAACCTTTAGGTTAACGATCTTGTTGAATGTTGTTAACCCATTGTTTATTATAACAAATGAGATGTTAAATTGTTATATTATCATGACATTATGATATATAATATATCTCAGTATGATGTATATACAGTTAAATGTCATTACAACGATAATCGTTACATATATGTCTCGTTTCGAAATCATTAAGTTAGTAGTCTTATTTTTACATATGTATTTCATTGTTAATACACTTAATAATATATTTACTTATCATTTAACATAATTAACCAAGTGTATCAATATCTTAATATGATTCATATGTACCTAGTAAGACGTTGTTATAACGATAATCGTTATATATATCGTTTTCGAGTTTCTTAAATTAATAGTCTCATTTTTATGTATATAACTCATTGTTAAAATACCTAATGAGATACATACTTATAATAAAAATATGTTAACTATATATATAACCATATATATGTCATCGTATAGTTTTTACAAGTTTTAACGTTCGTGAATCACCGGTCAACTTGGGTGGTCAATTGTCTATATGAAACATATTTCAATTAATCAAGTCTTAACAAGTTTGATTGCTTAACATGTTGGAAACATTTAATCATGTAAATATAAATCTCAATTAATATATATAAACATGGAAAAGTTCGGGTCACTACAGTACCTACCCGTTAAATAAATTTCGTCCCGAAATTTTAAGCTGTTGAAGGTGTTGACGAATCTTCTGGAAATAGATGCGGGTATTTCTTCTTCATCTGATCTTCACGCTCCCAGGTAAACTCGGGTCCTCTACGAGCATTCCATCGAACCTTAACAATTGGTATCTTGTTTTGCTTAAGTCTTTTAACCTCACGATCCATTATTTCGACGGGTTCTTCGATGAATTGAAGTTTTTCGTTGATTTGGATTTCATCTAACGGAATAGTGAGATCTTCTTTAGCAAAACATTTCTTCAAATTCGAGACGTGGAAAGTGTTATGTACAGCCGCGAGTTTTTGAGGTAACTCAAGTCGGTAAGCTACTGGTCCGACACGATCAATAATCTTGAATGGTCCAATATACCTTGGATTTAATTTCCCTCGTTCACCAAATCGAACAATGCCTTTCCAAGGTGCAACTTTAAGCATGACCATCTCTCCAATTTCAAATTCTATATCTTTTCTTTTAATGTCAGCGTAGCTCTTTTGTCGACTTTGGGCGGTTTTCAACCGTTGTTGAATTTGGATGATCTTCTCGGTAGTTTCTTGTATAATCTCTGGACCCGTAATCTGTCTATCCCCCACTTCACTCCAACAAATCGGAGACCTGCATTTTCTACCATAAAGTGCTTCAAACGGCGCCATCTCAATGCTTGAATGGTAGCTGTTGTTGTAGGAAAATTCTGCTAACGGTAGATGTCGATCCCAACTGTTTCCGAAATCAATAACACATGCTCGTAGCATGTCTTCAAGCGTTTGTATAGTCCTTTCGCTCTGCCCATCAGTTTGTGGATGATAGGCAGTACTCATGTCTAGACGAGTTCCTAATGCTTGCTGTAATGTCTGCCAGAATCTTGAAATAAATCTGCCATCCCTATCAGAGATAATAGAGATTGGTATTCCATGTCTGGAGACGACTTCCTTCAAATACAGTCGTGCTAACTTCTCCATCTTGTCATCTTCTCTTATTGGCAGGAAATGTGCTGATTTGGTGAGACGATCAACTATTACCCAAATAGTATCAAAACCACTTGCAGTCCTTGGCAATTTAGTGATGAAATCCATGGTAATGTTTTCCCATTTCCATTCCGGGATTTCGGGTTGTTGAAGTAGACCTGATGGTTTCTGGTGTTCAGCTTTGACCTTAGAACATGTCAAACATTCTCCTACGTATTTAGCAACATCGGCTTTCATACCCGGCCACCAAAAATGTTTCTTGAGATCCTTGTACATCTTCCCCGTTCCAGGATGTATTGAGTATCTGGTTTTATGAGCTTCTCTAAGTACCATTTCTCTCATATTTCCAAATTTTGGTACTCAAATCCTTTCAGCCCTATACCGGGTTCCGTCTTCCCTAATATTAAGATGCTTCTCCGATCCTTTGGGTATTTCATCCTTTAAATTTCCCTCTTTTAAAACTCCTTGTTGCGCCTCCTTTATTTGAGTAGTAAGGTTATTATGAATCATTATATTCATAGATTTTACTCGAATGGGTTCTCTGTCCTTCCTGCTCAAGGCATCGGCTACCACATTTGCCTTCCCCGGGTGGTAACGAATCTCAAAGTCGTAATCATTCAACAATTTAATCCACCTACGCTGCCTCATATTCAGTTGTTTCTGATTAAATATGTGTTGAAGACTTTTGTGGTCGGTATATATAATACTTTTGACCCCATATAAGTAGTGCCTCCAAGTCTTTAATGCAAAAACAACCGCGCCTAATTCCAAATCATGCGTCGTATAATTTTGTTCGTGAATCTTCAATTGTCTAGACGCATAAGCAATCACCTTCGTTCGTTGCATTAATACACAACCGAGACCTTGCTTTGATGAGTCACAATAAATCACAAAATCATCATTCCCTTCAGGCAATGACAATATAGGTGCCGTAGTTAGCCTTTTCTTCAATAACTGAAACGCTTTCTCTTGTTCATCATTCCATTCAAATTTCTTCCCTTTATGCGTTAATGCAGTCAAGGGTTTTGCTATTCTGGAAAAGTCTTGGATGAACCTTCTGTAGTAACCAGCTAGTCCTAAAAACTGGCGTATGTGTTTCGGAGTTTTCGGGGTTTCCCACTTTTTAACAGTTTCTATCTTTGCCGGATCCACCTTAATACCTTCTTTGTTCACTATGTGACCGAGGAATTGAACTTCTTCCAACCAAAATGCACACTTTGAAAACTTAGCGTACAATTCTTCCTTCCTCAATACTTCTAACACCTTTCTCAAATGTTCACCGTGTTCTTGGTCATTCTTTGAGTAAATAAGTATGTCATCAATGAAAACAATGACAAACTTGTCAAGGTATGGTCCACACACTCGGTTCATAAGGTTCATGAACACAGCTGGTGCATTAGTTAAACCAAACGGCATGACCATAAACTCGTAATGACCGTAACGTGTTCTGAAAGCAGTCTTTGAAATATCATCTTCTTTCACCCGCATTTGATGATACCCGGAACGTAAGTCAATCTTTGAATAAACAGAAGAGCCTTATAGTTGATCAAATAAGTCGTCGATTCTGGGTAGTGGGTAGCGGTTCTTGATGGTAAGTTTGTTCAACTCTCGGTAGTCGATACACAACCTGAATGTACCATCTTTCTTCTTGACAAACAAAACAGGAGCTCCCCACGGTGATGTGCTTGGTCGAATGAAACCACGCTCTAAAAGTTCTTGTAATTGGCTTTGCAGTTCTTTCATCTCGTTGGGTGCGAGTCTGTAAGGAGCACGAGCTATTGGTGCAGCTCCTGGTACAAGATCTATTTGAAATTCAACGGATCGATGTGGGGGTAATCCCGGTAATTCTTTCGGAAATACATCGGGAAATTCTTTTGCGACGGGAACATCATTGATGCTCTTTTCTTCAGTTTGTACTTTCTCGACGTGTGCTAGAATAGCATAGCAACCTTTTCTTATTAGTTTTTGTGCCTTCAAATTACTAATAAGATGTAGCTTCGTGTTGCCCTTTTCTCCGTACACCATTAAGGGTTTTCCTTTTTCTCGTATAATGTGAATTGCATTTTTGTAACAAACGATCTCTGCTTTCACTTCTTTCAACCAGTCCATACCGATTATCACATCAAAACTCCCTAACTCTACTGGTATCAAATCAATCTTAAATGTTTCGCTAACCAGTTTAATTTCTCGATTCCGACATATATTATCTGCTGAAATTAATTTACCATTTGCTAATTCGAGTAAAAATTTACTATCCAAAGGCGTCAATGAACAACTTAATTTAGCACAAAAATCTCTACCCATATAGCTTCTATCCGCACCCGAATCAAATAAAACGTAAGCAGATTTATTGTCAATAAGAAACGTACCCGTAACAAGCTCCGGGTCTTCCTGTGCCTCTGCCGCATTAATATTGAAAACTCTTCCGCGGCCTTGTCCATTCATGTTCTCCTGGTTTAGGCAATTTCTAATAATGTGGCCCGGTTTTCCACATTTATAACAAACTACATTGGCATAACTTGCTCCGACACTACTTGCTCCGCCATTACTCATTCCGACACCATTTGTTCCTTTCGTTCTATTAACCCCTGGTCCGTAGACCTCACACTTCGCCGCGCTATGACCATTTCTTTTACACTTGTTGCAAAATTTGGTGCAGAACCCCGAGTGATACTTTTCACACCTTTGGCATAGCTGCTTCTGATTGTTGTTGTTGTTGCGGTTATTATTGTTGTTGGGATGATTGTTGTAGTTGTTGTTGTTGTTGTTGTTGTTGTTGTTGGGCCGTTTGTTGTAGTTGCGATTGATGTTGCGATTGTTGGGATAATTGTTGCGATTATTGTTGTAATTGCTGTTGTTGTTGTATTGGTGATTCTTATCACCGTTTTCCTCCCACTTTCTTTTGACTTGCTTCACATTGGCCTCTTCAGCAGTCTGTTCTTTAATTCTTTCTTCAATCTGGTTCACTAGTTTGTGAGCCATTCTACATGCCTGTTGTATGGAGGCGGGCTCGTGTGAACTTATATCTTCTTGGATTCTTTCCGGTAATCCTTTCACAAACGCGTCGATCTTCTCTTCCTCATCTTCGAATGCTCCCGGACACAATAGGCACAATTCTGTGAATCGTCTTTCGTACGTGGTAATATCAAATCCTTGGGTTCGTAACCCTCTAAGTTCTGTCTTGAGCTTATTGACCTCGGTTCTGGGACGGTACTTCTCGTTCATCAAGTGCTTGAATGCTGACCACGGTAGTGCATACGCATCGTCTTGTCCCACTTGCTCTAGATAGGTATTCCACCATGTTAACGCAGAACCTATGAAGGTATGCGTAGCGTACTTCACTTTGTCCTCTTCAGTACACTTACTTATGGCAAACACCGATTCGACCTTCTCGGTCCACTGTTTCAATCCGATCGGTCCTTCGGTTCCATCAAATTCCAAAGGTTTGCAGGCAGTGAATTCTTTGTAGGTGCATCCTACACGATTTCCTGTACTGCCAGATCCAAGGTTATTGTTGGTATGTAGCGCAGCCTGTACTGCGGCTATGTTTGAAGCTAGAAAAGTACGGAATTCCTCTTCATTCATATTCACGGTGTGTCGAGTAGTCGGTGCCATTTCCTTCAAAATAGTCAAATGGAACAAGTTAATCATACAGAATATTAAGAGTAGTTAATAGTATTTCGTAGCATAATATGAACTCATTTATAAAAGCTTTTTCTTCATATTAGCGTTTTATAAGTTTAAATTCGGGTAGTACCTACCCGTTAAGTTCATACTTAGTAGCTAATATACAATTCAACTACTACAATTCTATATGAAAAACTGATTGTAATAATATTTCGCGTTCAAACTTTTATACAATATTTTACAAACTTACAATACCGCTTATTTTACATAAAGCATGAAATATAGCACACAATAACTTTGATACAAGATAGTTGTGAAGATAATTCTAGCTAGTACACAAGTCGTTCAGCAAAGGCAATAAAGACACGTAATTCATACGTCCAGAAACAAGTCATGCATTCTGGTTTTACTAGGACTACTTCCCATCCTTGGTCTTGTGGAACATAACCGTTATGGCCGTTGATAAGACAGCGTGTTGTAACGTCGTCAAAGGGACGAGGGTTACGTAATGACCAACAGTCTCGTAATAACCTAAAAACCTCATTTCTTACCCCAATTACCGACTCCGTCACTTGTGGGAACGTTTTGTTTAATAGTTGTAGCCCGATGTTCTTGTTCTCACTTTGGTGAGAAGCGAACATTACTAATCCGTAAGCATAACATGCTTCTTTATGTTGCATGTTAGCCGCTTTTTCTAAATCACGAAGTCCAATATTCGGATATATTGAGTCAAAATAATTTCTTAACCCGTTGCGTAAAATAGCATTTGGGTTCCCCGCAATATATGCGTCAAAGTAAACACATCGTAACTTATGGGTTTCCCAATGTGATATCCCCCATCTTTCAAACGAAAGTCTCTTATAAACCAAGACATTCTTGGAACGTTCTTCGAATGTCTTACAAACTGATCTCGCCTTAAATAGTTGTGCCGAGGAATTCTGGCCGACTCTAGACAAGATTTCATCAATCATGTCTCTGGGTAGGTCTCTTAAAATATTGGGTTGTCTATCCATTTTGTGTTTTTAAACTGTAAAATAGACAAGAGTTAGATTCATAAAAAAATACTTATTAATACAAGCAATTTTTAAATATATCATAAAGCATAAGAACACTATATTACATATATTACACCACACGAATACAACTATCTTATTCCGACTCGCTCGTTTCTTCTTCTTCGGTTTTGGTTCGTTTTGCCAAGTTTCTAGGGATATATGATGTTCCCCTAATACTAACTGTCGTTTTCCACAACGGTTTAGAAAAACCTGGTGGTTTAGAGGTTCCCGGGTCATTGTTACAACTTAAGGACTTCGGGGGTTGACGATACATATAAAGTTCATCGGGGTTGGAATTAGATTTCTCTATTTTTATGCCCTTTCCCTTATTATTTTCTTTTGCCTTTTTAAATTCAGTTGGGGTAATTTCTATAACATCATCGGAATTTTCGTCGGAATCCGATTCATCGGAGAATTGGTAATCCTCCCAATATTTTGCTTCCTTGGCGGAAACACCATTGACCATAATTAACCTTGGTCGGTTGGTTGAGGATTTTCTTTTACTTAACCGTTTTATTATTTCCCCCACCGGTTCTACTTCTTCATCCAGTTCCGATTCTTCTTCCGTTTCCGATTCTTCTTCCGGTTCCGACTCTTCTTCCGGTTCCTCTTCGGGAACTTGTGAATCAGTCCACGAATCATTCCAATTTACATTTGACTCTTCATTATTATTAGGTGAGTCAATGGGACTTGTTCTAGAGGTAGACATCTATCACATAATATCAAACGCGTTAAGAGATTAATATATCACATAATATTCACATGTTAAAAACATATAGTTTCCAACAAAATTTGTTAAGCAATCATTTTTCAAGTAAACACGGTCGAAGTCCAGACTCACTAATGCATCCTAACAAACTCGATAAGACACACTAATGCAAAATTCTGGTTCTCTAAGACCAACGCTCTGATACCAACTGAAATGTCCCGTTCTTATTGATTAAAAACGTTCCATATTAATTGATTTCGTTGCGAGGTTTTGACCTCTATATGAGACGTTTTTCAAAGACTGCATTCATTTTAAAACAAACCATAACCTTTATTTCATCAATAAAGGTTTAAAAAGCTTTACGTAGATTATCAAATAATGATAATCTAAAATATCCTGTTTACACACGACCATTACATAATGGTTTACAATAAAAATATGTTACAACAAAATAAGTTTCTTGAATGCAGTTTTTACTCAATATCATACAAGCATGGACTCCAAATATCGTCCTTATTTAAGTATGCAACAGCGGAAGCTCTTAATAATCACCTGAGAATAAACATGCTTAAAACGTCAACAAAAATGTTGGTGAGTTATAGGTTTAACCTATATATATCAAATCATAATAATAGACCACAAGATTTCATATTTCAATACACATCCCATACATAGAGATAAAAATCATTCATATGGTGAACACCTGGTAACCGACATTAACAAGATGCATATATAAGAATATCCCCATCATTCCGGGACACCCTTCAGATATGATATAAATTTCGAAGTACTAAAGCATCCGGTACTTTGGATGGGGTTTGTTAGGCCCAATAGATCTATCTTTAGGATTCGCGTCAATTAGGGTGTCTGTTCCCTAATTCTTAGATTACCAAACTTAATAAAAAGGGGCATATTCGATTTTGATAATTCAACCATAGAATGTAGTTTCACGTACTTGTGTCTATTTTGTAAATCATTTATAAAACCTGCATGTATTCTCATCCCAAAAATATTAGATTTTAAAAGTGGGACTATAACTCACTTTCACATATTTTTACTTCGTCGGGAAGTAAGACTTGGCCACTGGTTGATTCACGAACCTATAACAATATATACATATATATCAAAGTATGTTTAAAATATATTTACAACACTTTTAATATATTTTGATGTTTTAAGTTTATTAAGTCAGCTGTCCTCGTTAGTTACCTACAACTAGTTGTCCACAGTTAGATGTACAGAAATAAATCGATAAATATTATCTTGAATCAATCCACGACCCAGTGTATACGTATCTCAGTATTGATCACAACTCAAACTATATATATTTTGGAATCAACCTCAACCCTGTATAGCTAACTCCAACATTCACATATAGAGTGTCTATGGTTGTTCCGAAATATATATAGATGTGTTTACATGATAGGTCGAAACATTGTATACGTGTCTATGGTATCTCAAGATTACATAATATACAATACAAGTTGATTAAGTTATGGTTGGAATAGATTTGTTACCAATTTTCACGTAGCTAAAATGAGAAAAATTATCCAATCTTGTTTTACCCATAACTTCTTCATTTTAAATCCGTTTTGAGTGAATCAAATTGCTTTGGTTTCATATTGAACTCTATTTTATGAATCTAAACAGAAAAGTATAGGTTTATAGTCGGAAAAATAAGTTACAAGTCGTTTTTGTAAAGGTAGTCATTTCAGTCGAAAGAACGACGTCTAGATGACCATTTTAGAAAACATACTTCCACTTTGAGTTTAACCATAATTTTTGGATATAGTTTCATGTTCATAATAAAAATCATTTTCTCAGAATAACAACTTTTAAATCAAAGTTTATCATAGTTTTTAATTAACTAACCCAAAACAGCCCGCGGTGTTACTACGACGGCGTAAATCCGGTTTTACGGTGTTTTTCGTGTTTCCAGGTTTTAAATCATTAAGTTAGCATATCATATAGATATAGAACATTTGTTTAGTTGATTTTAAAAGTCAAGTTAGAAGGATTAACTTTTGTTTGCGAACAAGTTTAGAATTAACTAAACTATGTTCTAGTGATTACAAGTTTAAAACTTCGAATAAGATAGATTTATATGTATGAATCGAATGATGTTATGAACATCATTACTACCTTAAGTTCCTTGGATAAACCTACTGGAAAAGAGAAAAATGGATCTAGCTTCAATGGATCCTTGGATGGCTTGAAGTTCTTGAAGCAAAATCATGATTGTTATATCAAACAAGTTCAAGTAAGATCATCACTTGAAATAAGATTGTTATAGTTATAGAAATTGAAACAAAGTTTGAATATGATTATTAACTTGTATTAGAATGATAACCTACTGTAAGAAACAAAGATTTCTTGAGGTTGGATGATCACCTTACAAGATTGGAAGTGAGCTAGCAAACTTGAAAGTATTCTTGATTGTATGAAACTAGAACTTTTGGAATTTATGAAGAACACTTAGAACTTGAAGATAGAACTTGAGAGAGATCAATTAGATGAAGAAAATTGAAGAATGAAAGTGTTTGTAGGTGTTTTTGGTCGTTGGTGTATGGATTAGATATAAAGGATATGTAATTTTGTTTTCATGTAAATAAGTCATGAATGATTACTCATATTTTTGTAATTTTATGAGATATTTCATGCTAGTTGCCAAATGATGGTTCCCACATGTGTTAGGTGACTCACATGGGCTGCTAAGAGCTGATCATTGAAGTGTATATACCAATAGTACATACATCTAAAAGCTGTGTATTGTACGAGTACGAATACGGGTGCATACGAGTAGAATTGTTGATGAAACTGAACGAGGATGTAATTGTAAGCATTTTTGTTAAGTAGAAGTATTTTGATAAGTGTATTGAAGTCTTTCAAAAGTGTATAAATACATATTAAAACACTACATGTATATACATTTTAACTGAGTCGTTAAGTCATCGTTAGTCGTTACATGTAAGTGTTGTTTTGAAACCTTTAGGTTAACGATCTTGTTGAATGTTGTTAACCCATTGTTTATTATAACAAATGAGATGTTAAATTGTTATATTATCATGATATTATGATATATAATATATCTCAGTATGATGTATATACAGTTAAATGTCATTACAACGATAATCGTTACATATATGTCTCGTTTCGAAATCATTAAGTTAGTAGTCTTATTTTTACATATGTATTTCATTGTTAATACACTTAATAATATATTTACTTATCATTTAACATAATTAACCAAGTGTATCAATATCTTAATATGATTCATATGTACCTAGTAAGACGTTGTTATAACGATAATCGTTATATATATCGTTTTCGAGTTTCTTAAATTAATAGTCTCATTTTTATGTATATAACTCATTGTTAAAATACCTAATGAGATACATACTTATAATAAAAACATGTTAACTACATATATAACCATATATATGTCATCGTATAGTTTTTACAAGTTTTAACGTTCGTGAATCACCGGTCAACTTGGGTGGTCAATTGTCTATATGAAACATATTTCAATTAATCAAGTCTTAACAAGTTTGATTGCTTAACATGTTGGAAACATTTAATCATGTAAATATCAATCTCAATTAATATATATAAACATGGAAAAGTTCGGGTCACTACAGATTGCGCTGAGGTCCCCTCAGCTGGTGCACTACGAGAGACAGTCGTTTGGGTAGCTCCACCCCGAGCAGCAAGATACTCGAGCATTCCTGGCCTCAGACTAGTATGTGGAGCAACAGGTGCTGCTTTTGTCATCCCCCCTTGTTTCATTGGAAGGTCAAAAGATTCGTCAGTAATCTGCTGGTAAGCATCACCCAACTCAATTTCAAACACAAGGCTCAAAAACCTTGGAAAGGGGATCAAATGTGTTCTTTTTGGTGCAAGCACCATTTCCCTTAACCTTAGGTAGATTTCTGCAGCATAATCGATGTTCCTGTTGAACAGCAACCCATGACCTATTTTAAGCTCAAAATCTGAGCATTGATCAAAACTGCCAGACTTCTGGCTGATGCACTGGGTCAGCAGACCAAAGAAATAGTACCATAACGGTGGCATATGCTTCCTTAATGGGCTATGGGCCACAGCACCAGCATATCCGATGATATCCAACACCTCCCTTCGAACATTATCACTAGAAGGTGGAGCAACAAATGGTCCACCAGGCAATTGTAGGGTCTGTCTAATAGCATCAACAGTGACGGAGCAAGTTAGGGTTTCAGTCACCATGCCACGAACACATGGTGTACCCTGTGGAGTGCTGGTTATGGTAGTCGTGTACCAAAATCTACCTAAACAGGTTGGATATAATTTGGAAGGAACTCCGGTGACAGCTCTAGCAAGTGGAGATTTCCTTATGTAATCGATCATTGTCTCATAGCCCATGTTGGCTTTAGACTTGGGGATTGAGAGGGCATGAGCAGCATTGCCTCTTGATAGGAGAATAAGTGCATGATTATAACAACCCTCACTTTTCGACTTTCGATTTTACTAAAATACCTAGAGTTATTATATACGAATAAATTTAATGTTGACCGAATAAACGTACGCTTAAAATAAATAATATAATTATAAATATTATAAATAAGATTATGATATATAATATAACATAATTACATCAATGAATATATATATATATATATAATATTTATATTACTTTTGTTATTTAGTTAATAGAATATATAATTAACTAAATAATAAATAATATTATAACATTTATAAAACTAATAAAAACTATAAATTAATAATCATAAATTTTAATTTTTATAAAAACTAAATATAATAATAATTTTTATATAAAATTCGTATTTAATAATTAAACAAATATAGAAATAAAATGTTTAGAAATATATTAAACAATTTTTTTTAGAATTTTATACAAAATAAAAATAAAAACTATATCTACTTTTAATAAATAAATACAAAAATACAAATTACTTTTTTTTTATTTTAACTTTTAAGATTTTACTTTTAATAAAAATACAAACTACTTTTTCTTATTTTAACTTTTAAGATTTACTTTTAATAAAAATACAAACTACTTTTTCTTATTTTAACTTTTAAGATTTTACTTTTAATAAAAATACAAACTACTTTTTCTTATTTTAACTTTTAAGATTTTACTTTTAATAAAAATACAAACTACTTTTTCTTATTTTAACTTTTAAGATTTACTTTTAATAAAAATACAAAATACTTTTTCTTATTTTAACTTTTAAGATTTTACTTTTAATAAAAATACAAACTACTTTTTCTTATTTTAACTTTTAAGATTTTACTTTTAATAAAAATACAAACTACTTTTTCTTATTTTAACTTTTAAGATTTACTTTTAATAAAAATACAAAATACTTTTTCTTATTTTAACTTTTAAGATTTACTTATTTTATTTTAATTTTTTTTTACCTAACATTTTCAACTATAAATACCACATACATTTCTCACTTCAAACTTACACCTTAATCTCTCATTTCTCTATTAAGAACTACTTCTAGTTGATATCTCGGTCACTTACTTGCTTTACTTTCCTTTCTTGCGTGGAATACTTCAACTGCTATTTAAGGTGAGTTTCATTACTCCCTTTTTATACATATTTTTGGGCTGAGAATACATGCGTTGTTTTATAAATGTTTTACGAAATAGGCACAAGTACTAAAACTAATTCTATGTGGGTTTAAACCAGAAATATACCCTTAGCTTGGTAACATTAAACTACTTGTCTATGTACGGTAGGCGCGAATCCTAAAGATAGATCTATTGGGCCTGACAACCCTATCCTGACTATGGGATGCTTTAGTACTTCGAGGTTTATATAACACACCTGATTCGGTGTACTTTCAGAGGGTAAAACATGAACGTTAAGGCTTGTTACCGGGTGCCTACAACTTATAGAATGCTTTTATACACTTGCTAGTGTACGGATATTTATGAAACTGAAATCTTGTGGCCTATTATTATAACGGAAATGATTGATTTTGATAAACTAATGAACTCACCAACCTTTTTGGTTGACACTTTAAGCATGTTTTGTCTCAGGTGACGAATAAGATGATTGCCATGATTGCTACCTGATGAATTGAATGCTGCTACATGGAGTCTTCATTTCATTACATTTACTTTGCATTAAGACTATTATTATTATTTCAGTTTAAATTTGATGTAAAACTTTTAATGCTTCCGCTGTTTTATTAATAAATGTTTTATTCAAAACGTCTCATATAGAGTCGTTCTCGTATATACAACTGTGATTTGATATAATTAGTCACAAATACCCTAGGCCCTATTTTGGGGGTGTGACAGATTGGTATCAGAGCAGGTTGTTGTAGAGAACCAGGATTGCATTTTATGTGTGCCTTATACAATTAGGTACCTTAGCAATGTAGGACTACAACTTTCCTTGACCATAGTGCCTTTAATTGTTGCCTTTAATTGATAAATGCTACACTATACCTTAGAAACTATACTTAAATCTTAAGATTATAACATACACGATAATGTGAAATTACTCAAACGTCAACGCTACTTAAGGCCTAGGGTGATCCTTGGTACCACTATGGGACGCTTGTGGATTTCGAATGCCAAACTTAGATTTTAGTCGAGAATTCCTAGGCCAGCCGGTAACAATTGATCATTCAAGTGACTCGGCGGTGGCATAGATGTTTGGGTATGGTGCACAATATCAAACCCGATTATAGTGATCATACAACACTTAGTCACTTACGCACTTAATAAGTGGTGAACTTATTAAGAACAACTCACTTAGTCATCTATCCTGGTTTTGTGTATTACATATGTATTACATGAAATATTATCCAAGATTTTTGAAACTCCTATAATTCATACTCAAACGTATATAACTCCCTGTTATATCACGTACCTATATGCCTTATGCCTTTATGCATCGGTTTGCGAACTGGGAAATGTCATTGGGTTATCACAGTATACGAATTGAAAGTCTTTAATCGAAAGATTATTAGATTACATACTTATCATTTTATAATCTCGACACGTCATACTGCCATTATTGGAGTATAGACAAATCATATCTTAGCATATCTATTCCCAATAGACCTTGTCTAACACTTTTCCTAAATTTCCTACGTAAATTACGGAAATCTTTCTGCTATATATACGTATTCAAGGAGACGAATATATCATTCAATATTCAACACCCATTTCATATCAAACCCTATTCCAAACACATAATATGGATTTCTCACCTGATTCCTCAAGTTCTTCTAGCTCCAAAGATAGCGTGACAGGAGCACACCCACCGATCAATTACCGTGATTTCTTTAGAAAATGGGGATGGGTTCACGAAATACTCACCCTATGGAGAAATGAAGAAGGTACTCCTTATCACGAGCCAAACTTACCACCAAACGTCGGAGTACTCGATCCACTTACCGGCGAACCTGTTCGCAATACCATTTTCACTCTTTTCGCAAGGATTTTCCGCCTCGAAGGTCGACTCGATGTAACCAACGACAATATTCGTCCTCTACTCCCGAATTCTAACCAGAAAGGGTTATTAGAAGAAGTTAGAAGACTTCGAACTAAATATCAAGAATTGACAAACCTTACAGAGGAATGGGTAGAACAAATCCATAGACTCGAGCGTAAAGTAGAAACCCTGGAGGAAATAGTGAGCGATTTGGTAGCTAGGCTCACACTTACTAACCAAGTACCACAAGCAGCACCAACAGCAGCACCAGCACCACCAGTACTATCAGGATCACCACCAACAGCATCAGCTTCACCAACAACAACATCAGCATCCCACGTCTCAACATCATAATCGGTACCTCAAACATCGACATCATACGCCCATAGATACTAAGGAATATTAGTAATAATGAGTTAAGATGTATTGACTCATTCTTCCTGAAGAATTATATATGTATACTTTATATATATATGGTTTGGAACAATAATAAATCTTTTCGTACTAAACTATTACTTGTAAATCTTAACTAGTATGTACTACTTGGTTAATTCATATCACTAATACGCTATGATGTACATCCTTCGTTAAGGACTTAACAATCATTAATCACTGCTTCAGTACAATAAACTCCATTTCATAATAAACTAAGTGTATTATTCAAATGCATGTGTGATTTTACACTCCTATTTTCGATGTACTCGAAAATTTCTCGAAAACATCATTTGTGCCTTATGAATTTCACAAGAAATCCACGAGCATCAACATCATATACTGAGGTATATTAATAACAATGAACGATGAAGTATTGATTCATAACTTCATTAAAGAAATATTTCGCGACGATTATGTAATCTCTAAAGTTTTGGAGATTATTTATTCTCGTTTCAACCGTAAATCAAATGAGTTTAATATTATATTAACTTATTAAATCCATAATTACATCTGAAGAAAATAGATATGTATGTATATTTTCATAAAGATTGTATTTAAAAATTCTTTTGTACAAACTGTTGATTGTGAAAATATTTTAACGGGTAGGTAATACCCAAGAAATATCTAACATTCACATTAATATATTACATTGTACATTCTTCAAAATCCTTGAAAACATATCGGATTGATAATCAATGATTCAGATCAGTTAACCTTGAGAATGCTGATGAAGCAGCAAAAGCTGTAGATGGCCTTAATGATCAGAAGCTTGATAATAAAGAATTGTGTGTTGGAAAAGCTCAAAAGAAAATCTGGTATTGAAAGATGGATTGAGCAAAACATGAAGGAGACCAAGGACAAATCTCAAGGACTAAACCTATAACCAAAGAATCTAGATGATTCGATTTCTGAAGGAAATCACAGAAGATCTTTTTACGCATTCTAAATCCTTACAGAAGAATTTCTTCATTATCCATCGATTTTAGAAATTCTAAAATATCATCGTATCTTTCGTTATAAATATCCTCGATATTACTAAAGATATCTTCATAACGATTATTGTCCGCAATTAATTATCTCTTTGCAATGTCTTTATTATATCATAAAGGAAAACTGTTTAAGTTTCTATATTCCGTAAAATTTAAATTCAAATTTTGAATGATTTGAAGTAGTGTTGAGAATTGAAGCATGAGTTAGTATAATATAATGACGTCAGGCCAACGTGATTATATTACAGTAAGTCATGCTAAATTTTTAATGGAAGATGATGATTCATAGACTTTATAATCATCATTTGCCATGTTACACGACTCTTACATTCTACTTAATCTCTGAACATATCAAGAAAGTATATTTTTGATAGTTCTATCCTCTGTAATTCTGGTAATTTACCAAATCAAATCGTGATATTACGCTTAGAACAGTAGGTCCATTCGAAACTTCATACCTACAAATTCTGGACCATTACTCGCTTTACTTAGAGTCGAGAGGAGAATAAAAAGGCAAAGAGCTCCGACATATAAGGGAAAATATGTAGCCCGATAACGATACCGAAATTACAAACCGTGTATATCAATACGTATTGCAACGTAAAGACATGGGAGAATTAAAAACACTATAACCCCAAGGTAATAGTAGAAGAAAACAAATTCCTCTGGTGGTAAATGAAAAAGAAGAATGACTGAAATGATAGTCAGAAAAATATCCAGGATAAGAACTGGATGGAGCATTCTCACAATCTTTGGAAGTATGATTTGAGGAAGATAGTATAGAAGTGGTGAAGATAATGAAACGGAAGAAGCTAATTTATAGCAAAATTCCAAACACAGCAATTGAAGCAATTCACCTCATTTAATCAAAGAAAATTTCAAATTCCTTAATTACCGGAGAATCAAATCTTATGGATTACGAAGATTTCCTTTAATCCCTTGAATTCCGGAAATCAATCGTGACTACGTCAAAAGTTAAGGCGAACATTTAATTTCTCATTCACTCTTTTACAATAGCTTCATTTATACGCTTCCTATAATCAAATCGTTTTATCCATATTATTCAGTAGTGATAAAACTTTATTTTTTCAACTTATATTCATCATTACAATATTCTTGTTGTAAACAATGATGATCTCTATCAAACTTCATGACTATAATTTTCATGAACTACTCTCTGTTTTTTTTCTACCCTAATATTGTGACATAAATACTCAAAGTTTTAAATAAGCTCAATACTATTCATAACACATTTCATGTGTTCAGTTTACTAAAATGCTCGTATAACACCATCATCCCTTTTGAGGATAACCTAGTCAAATGACACTCTTATTAATCCTTTAGATAACCTCCGCATTAATGATAAAATGCACTTTATGGAAGAACCTGTAAGAAATTAGCGCTCGTATTATTTAAATGCATGAAACAGAACAATATTCTATCCGTTGGAATTCACGAAAGGCCCCGAACCTACCTGGGAACGTGAAGACCAGATAAAACGTAAATATCCTCATCTAGGTACGAACAACGTCGATTGATGGCAAAAACTAAATTTCGGGACGAAATTTCTTTTAACGGGTAGGTACTATAACAACCCTCACTTTTCGACTTCCGATTTTACTAAAATACCTAGAGTTATTATATACGAATAAATTTAACGTTGACCGAATAAACGTACGCTTAAAATAAATAATATAATTATAAATATTATAAATAAGATTATGATATATAATATAACATAATTACATCAATGAATATATATATATAATATTTATATTACTTTTGTTATTTAGTTAATAGAATATATAATTAACTAAATAATAAATAATATTATAACATTTATAAAACTAATAAAAACTATAAATTAATAATCATAAATTTTAATTTTTATAAAAACTAAATATAATTATAATTTTTATATAAAATTCGTATTTAATAATTAAACAAATATAGAAATAAAATGTTTAGAAATATATTAAACAATTTTTTTTAGAATTTTATACAAAATAAAAATAAAAACTATATCTACTTTTAATAAATAAATACAAAAATACAAATTACTTTTTCTTATTTTAACTTTTAAGATTTTACTTTTAATAAAAATACAAACTACTTTTTCTTATTTTAACTTTTAAGATTTACTTTTAATAAAAAATACAAACTACTTTTTCTTATTTTAACTTTTAAGATTTTACTTTTAATAAAAATACAAACTACTTTTTCTTATTTTAACTTTTAAGATTTTACTTTTAATAAAAATACAAACTAATTTTTCTTATTTTAACTTTTAAGATTTTCTTTTAATAAAAATACAAAATACTTTTTCTTATTTTAACTTTTAAGATTTTACTTTTAATAAAAATACAAACTACTTTTTCTTATTTTAACTTTTAAGATTTTACTTTTAATAAAAATACAAACTACTTTTTCTTATTTTAACTTTTAAGATTTTACTTTTAATAAAAATACAAACTACTTTTTCTTATTTTAACTTTTAAGATTTACTTTTAATAAAAATACAAAATACTTTTTCTTATTTTAACTTTTAAGATTTACTTATTTTATTTTAAATTTTTTTTACCTAACATTTTCAACTATAAATACCACATACATTTCTCATTTCAAACTTACACCTTAATCTCTCATTTCTCTATTAAGAACTACTTCTAGTTGATATCTCGGTCACTTACTTGCTTTACTTTCCTTTCTTGCGTGGAATACTTCAACTGCTATTTAAGGTGAGTTTCATTACTCCCTTTTTATACATATTTTTGGGCTGAGAATACATGCGTTGTTTTATAAATGTTTTACGAAATAGGCACAAGTACTAAAACTAATTCTATGTGGGTTTAAACCAGAAATATACCCTTCGCTTGGTAACATTAAACTACCTGTCTATGTACGGTAGGCGCGAATCCTAAAGATAGATCTATTGGGTCTGACAACCCTATCCTGACTATGGGATGCTTTAGTACTTCGAGGTTTATATAACACACCTGATTCGGTGTACTTTCAGAGGGTAAAACATGAACGTTAAGGCTTGTTACCGGGTGCCTACAACTTATAGAATGCTTTTATACACTTGCTAGTGTACGGATATTTATGAAACTGAAATCTTGTGGCCTATTATTATAACGGAAATGATTGATTTTGATAAACTAATGAACTCACCAACATTTTTGGTTGACACTTTAAGCATGTTTTGTCTCAGGTGACGAATAAGATGATTGCCATGATTGCTACCTGATGAATTGAATGCTGCTACATGGAGTCTTCATTTCATTACATTTACTTTGCATTAAGACTATTATTATTATTTCAGTTTAAATTTGATGTAAAACTTTTAATGCTTCCGCTGTTTTATTAATAAATGTTTTATTCAAAACGTCTCATATAGAGTCGTTCTCGTATATACAACTGTGATTTGATATAATTAGTCACAAATACCCTAGGCCCTATTTTGGGGGTGTGACAATGATCTGGTGCATTTGCAGCCTGTACAAGGCTTGGATGCAGGTTGAACAATGGTGCCTGTTCATTTTACTCCTCCGGTGCCGGTGGAGGTTGTTGTTCCTCAGGTTATTGTTGCTGTTGTTGTTGTTCCTCAGGTTGGTAGTCAATAGGTTGTGATTATTGTTGTTGGTCTGCCATTGATGAATTTAGAAGAGATTTGAGGATTTGGGGATTCTTGAGAGAAAAAGGTAAATTTGAAAGTTTAATAACCGAAGGTTATTATGGAAAATGAATAACCTATTTAACCTTTCTGATTGGTGAAAAAGTGCAGGAGGGAGAAAATGGCAACTGTCTTCTGCAGGCGCGTGGGCAGATTTGACAGACTGCATGTTTTTGAGGGGACACAGACTGTTGACATGAAGTTTAATCAACTTGAACACTCATACCTCCCATTACGCATTAAATACAGTAGGTTTTAATTCAAATTTGAAGTTAAAGACCACAAAATAAAGTTTGTATTAAATACAAAAATTCTTTATTATATTTAATATGTCATGTATTTAATTTAAATCATTGGGAGTAAATGAGTTTTAGTTTTAAGGTATCATTTTAGTATTGTGAGCTATTTATTACTTCATTTTAGACATTGTATAACCATGACATAAAAGACCTTGTTGTGCTGATTGTTTGACATGTAGGCAGTAAGTAAAGAATGGTGACTTACTGGTTTGCCCTACATGCTGTAGAGCCAGCACACCAACAAAATTGTCTTTTATTTTAGAGTTCAAGCATACCCAGCTCAGAGATGAGGTAGTTAAAACATTTCTCATCTAAGGGTTTTGTGAAAAGATCTGCTAACTGCTGGTCTGTTGAAATAAAATGTAGCTCCACATCTCTTTTTTGAACATGATCCCTTATGAAGTGATATCTAACATCAATGTGCTTAGTCCTTGAATGCATCACAAGATTGTTGGTGATAGCAATTGCACTGGTGTTGTCAGTGTAGATTGGAGTTTTTGTAACATGAACACCATAGTCCTTCAAGTGGCTTTGCATCCATAGTACTTGAGCAGTACAACTACCAGCAGAAACATATTCTGCCTCTGCAGTAGATGTGGACACAGTATTTTACTTCTTGCTCGTCCAGCTGACTAGCCTACCACCCATTAACTGAAAACCACCAGTAGTACTTTTCCTGTCTATTTTACACCCTGCGAAATCAGCATCTGAATACCCAATCAGTTCAAAATCATGGTCTTTGGGATACCAAAGACCACGTTTGGTAGTAGCTTTTAGATACCTAAATATCCTCTTAACTGCCAGCAAATGTGACTCTTTAAGATTAGCTTGATATCTGGCATAGAGACATGTGGCAAACATAATATCTGGTCTGCTGGCTGTGATATAAAGTAGGGACCCAATCATACCTTTATATTCAGTGATATTGACTATTTCACCATTGAGATCAGCATCTATTTTGATAGATGCTGCCATTGGAGTTCCTATATCTTTTAAACAAGTCAGACCAAATTTCTTTAACATATCTTTAATATATTTATCTTGACTTATAAAAATTTCATCATCAAGTTGTTTAATTTGCAATCCTAAAAAGTATTGCAAATCTCTCTGTAAACTCATTTTATATGTCTTTGACATAAGCTTTGAAAAATCTTGACAATGTTTTTCATTTTTAGATCCATAAATAATATCATCCACATATATCTATACCAGCAAGATATCACCATCTATCTCCTTTGAGAATAGAGTGTTATCAATTGTTCCAACTTTAAAACATATACCAGTGAGATACACATGAAGTGTCTCATACCATGCTCTTGGTGCCTGTTTTAGGCCATACAGAGCTTTGTCTAACTTGTAGACATGGTCTGAATATTTACTGCTTACAAAACCAGGAGGCTGTTTGACATAGACTTCTTCTTGCAGCTTCCCATTTAGAAATTCAGATTTAACATCCATCTGGAATACCCTAAAGTTCATTTTAGCAGCATATGCCAAGAATAATCTAATAGCTTCCATCCTAGCCACTGGTGCATATGTCTCTCCATAATCCAATCCTTCTTCCTGTTTGAAATCCTGAGCTACCAATCTAACTTCATTTCTGATAACAATCCCATCTTCATCCATCTTATTCTTGAAAACCTACTTGGTACCAATGATCTTCTTTGTTTCATCATCAGGTTTAGGTACCAATTTCCAAGCCTTATTCCTATCAAACTGGGAGATCTCTTCTTACATAGCTCCTGCCCAGCTAGATCTTTGATTGCTTCTTCTGGACATGTAGGTTCAATGGTAGATACAAAGTTTACATGCATACAAAAGTTGCTGGTTGAATGTCTCCTTGTCTTAACACCACTAGCCAGATTATCAATAACCTGCTCAATTGGATGCTCCTTTGTCTATCGAGTGTTGTGAACATGTGAGCTTGTTGTGGAACACACATCATCTTGATCATCACCTGGTTCAGCAGTATGAGCAGCAGTAGTAGATAGCTGTTCATTATGAGTGAAACCAGTACCAGCTTGTGATCCTTCAGAATCAGTAGACCTTTGTTCAATTTGTAGTACTTCAGTTGAGCCAGTAGGTCCACATGGTTTAGACACAGATGGAACAGAATATTCCATCTCATCATCAGAGAACCCATCAACATGGATTGGTGAGGGAGTTGCTGCTGGTTCTTCTTCATACATCAAGAGCTTGCTAAGTAGGCTCTTCAAATAGTAACTCCTCATCTTCTTGGCCAGAAGATGAAATGGGGGCAGTTTCATCAAATGTAACGTAAATGTACTCTTCAAAACAACCCCTTCTCTTATTGAAAACCCTATATGCCTTTGACATGTTGGAATATCCAAGAAATATACCTTCATCAGCTTTAGCATCAAACTTACCAAGCTGGTTCCTATTGTTTAGAATGTAACAGGGAGTGTCAAATACATGAAGAAATGAAATTGAGGGTTTTCTTCATTTGAGAACTTCATAAGCAGTCTTCTGATGTCTTTTCACAATTAAAGATGGGTAAAGTAGGCAGTATTCACAGTTTCTACCCAATATGAATTCTTCAACCCAGATTCATCCAACATTAATCTTGCTGCTTCAATGAGAGTTCTGTTTTTTTTTCTGCAACACCATTTTGTTGTGGTGTTCTTACAGTAGAAAAGTTTTGTAAAATACCTTTGTCAGCACAAAATTCTTCTAAAGTTGCATTTATGAATTCTGTACCATGATCACTTCTTAGCTGTTTCACCAGTTGCCCATTCAATAGTTCCATTCTTTTGATAAAATTGATAATTTCATCAGCAGCTTCACTCTTTTGCTTTAAAAAGAATACTCAAGTGTACCTGGAATATTCATCAACAATAACCAGTGTATACTTCTTCTCACTACAGCTGGCTACATTAACAGGACCAAAAATATCCATATGAAGTAGGTGAAATGGTTTCTCAATAGATGAAATCTGCTTTGTCTTGAATGAAGTATGGTGATGCTTCCCTTTTTCATAACCAGGACACAATCTGTCCTTCACATAAGACATTGTGGGTAGCCCAGACACCAAACTTTTACTAGATAATTTGTGAATATCTTTAAAGTTGAGATGTGAGAGTCTTTTGTGCCATAACCATTTGAGGTTGTCTGCTGCCTTTGAATAAAAACAAGTATCTGTTGTTGTGACTGCTGTGTTCATGTCAATCTGATACATGTTCTCATGTCTTTTTGCTGTCAGCAGTGGCTTCCCTGTCTTATCAAAAATAGTGTCAATTTTCCTTCTGAATTGAACTATCTTACTTTTGCTTATCAATTGGCTTATGCTGAGTAGATTGTGTTTGAGCCCACCAACATATGCCACATTTGAGAATGTAACATTCCCATTTGTTAAAGTGCCAAAACCTTTTGTGTAACCCAACGAATTATCTCCATACGAAATAACTGGACCATCCTTTTCTTGATAGTCCATCAGCAGGGACTTACATCCGGTCATATGTCTCGAGCATCCACTATCGAGATACCAGATCTGTTTGTTTTGAATGCCCTGCACAGTAGCTAAGAGATTAGTTCTTTTTGGGAACCCATCCAAGGATGGGTTCTGGAAGGGTCATCTTTGATGATCTCTTCCTGTCTGCTGGTTTGCTTGAAGAGGCAGCAGCAGATGGGGTTTGGGTTTGAGTACACTGGTTGGCCAAGTGAAACTTGCTGCCACACTTGTAGCATTTTCTCACTTTTGGTCTAGGTGAGTGGTCAGACACAGACTTAATGGAGGCAGTAAGATCAAGTCTGCTTTCAGTTATAGTAGCTATGAGCTGGTCAAGCTTAACAGTCATTATCTCAGTGATCGAGCACATGATTCCACAATTTGGTCCACTTTAGCTTTTCCCTTAAGGGCCGCTTTCTTCTTGGAACCAGTATCATAATCATGGTATGTAGTGACCCGAACTTTTCCATGATTATATATATTAAATGAAATTGTTATTTACATGATTAAGTATTTCCAACATGTTAAGCAATCAAACTTGTTAAGACTTGATTAAGTAAAATAGATTTCATATAGACAATTGACCACCCAAGTTGATCGGTGATTCACGAACGTTAAAACTTGTAAAAACTATATGATGTTATATATATATGGATATATATATAGTTAACATGGTATTATGATAAGTAAACATATCATTAAGTATATTAACAATGAACTACATATGTAAAAACAAGACTACTAACTTAAGGATTTCGAAACGAGGCATATATGTAACGATTATCGTCGTAACGACATTTAATTGTATATATATCATATTAAGATATATTAATACATCATAATATCATGATAATGTAATAATTTAACATCTCATTTGATATAATAAACAATAGGTTAACAACACTTAACAGGATCGTTAACCTAAAGGCTTAAAAAAACATTTACATGTAACGACTAACGATGATTTAACGACTCAGTTAAAATGTATATACATGTAGTGTTTTAATATATATTCATACACTTTTGAGAGACTTCAAGACACTTATCAAAATACTTCTACTTAACAAAAATGCTTACAATTACATCCTCGTTCATTTTCATCAACAATTCTACTCGTATGCACCCGTATTCGTACTCGTACAATACATAGCTTTTAGATGTATGTACTATTGGTATATATACTCCAATGATTAGCTCTTAGCAGCCCATGTGAGTCACCTAACACATGTGGGAACCATCATTTGGCAACTAGCATGAAATATCTCATAAAATTACAAAAATATTAGTAATCATTCATGACTTATTTACAAGTAAACAAAATTAAACATCCTTTATATCTAATCCATATACCAACGACCAAAAATACCTACAAACACTTTCATTATTCAATTTTCTTTATCTAATTGATCTCTCTCAAGTTCTATCTTCAAGTTCTAAGTGTTCTTTATAAATTCTATAAGTTCTAGTTTCATAAAATCAAGAATACTTCCAAGTTTGCTAGCTTACTTCCAATCTTGTAAAGTGATCATCCAACCTCAAGAAATCTTTCTTATTTATAGTCAGATATCTTTCTAATACAAGGTAATACTCATATTCAAACTTTGATTCAATTTCTATAACTATAACAATCTTATTTCGAGTGGAAATCTTACTTGAACTTGTTTTCGTGTCATGATTCTGCTTCAAGAACTTTCAAGCCATCCAAGGATCCTTTGAAGCTAGATCTATTTTTCTCATTTCAAGTAGGTTTATCCACCAAACCTGAGGTAGTAATGATGTTCATAACATCATTCGATTCATATATATAAAACTACCTTATTTGAATGTTTAAACTTGAAATCACTAGAACATAGTTTAGTTAATTCTAAACTTGTTCGCAAACAAAAGTTAATCCTTCTAACTTGACTTTTAAAATCAACTAAACACATGTTCTATATCTATATGATATGCTAACTTAATGATTTAAAACTGGAAAACATGAAAAACACCGTAAAACCGGATATACGCCGTCGTAGTAACACCGCGGGCTGTTTTGGGTTTGATAATTAAAAACTATGATAAACTTTGATTTAGAAGTTGTTCTTCTGGGAAAATGATTTTTCTTATGAACATGAAACCATATCCAAAAATCATGGTTAAACTCAAAGTGGAAGTATGTTTTTCAAAATAGTCATCAAGACGTCGTTCTTTCGACTGAAATGACTACCTATTACAAAAATGACTTGTAACTTATATTTCCGACTATAAACCTATACTTTTTCTGTTTATATTCATAAAATAGAGTTCAATATGAAACCATAGCAATTTGATTCACTCAAAACAGATTTAAAATGAAGAAGTTATGGGTAAAATAAGATTGGATTTTTTTTATTGTTGTAGCTACGGGAAATATTGTAACAAATCTATATTAATCATATCCTAGCTAAATTATATTGTATTATACATGTATTCTAATATATTATGTAATCTTGGGATACCATAGACACGTATGCAAATGTTTTGACATATCATATCGACCCATCTATATATATTATTTGGAACAACCATAGACACTCTATATGCAGTAATGTTGGAGTTAGCTATACAGGGTTGAGGTTGATTCCAAAAATATATGTACTTTGAGTTGTGATCTAGCCTGAAACGTGTATACACTGGGTCGTGGATTGGGTCAAGATAATATATATCAATTTATTTCTGTATTACTAACGAGGACAGCAGACTTAATAAACTTAAAACATTAAAACGTATTAAAAATGTTGTAAATATATTTTGAACATACTTTGATATATATGTACATATTTGTTATAGGTTCGTGAATCGACCAGTGGCCAAGTCTTACTTCCCGACGAAGTAAAAATCTGTGAAAGTGAGTTATAGTCCCACTTTTAAAATCTAATATTTTGGGATGAGAATACATGCAATTTTATAAATGTTTTACGAAATAGACACAAGTAAATGAAACTACATTATATGGGTGAATGATCGAAGCCGAATATGCCCCTTTTTAGCTTGGTAGCCTAAGAATTTGGGAACAGACCCCCAAATTGACGCGAATCCTAAAGATAGATCTATCGGGACCAACAAGCCCCATTCTGGAATTTGGAATGCTTTAGTACTTCGATTTTATCATGTCCGATGGGTGTCCCGGAATGATGGGGATATTCTATATGCATCTTGTTAATGTCGGTTACCAGGTGTTCACCATATGAATGATTTTTATCTCTATGTATGGGATGTATATTGAAATATGAAATCTTGTGGTCTATTACTATGATTTGATAATATATAGGTTAAACCTATAACTCACCAACATTTTTGTTGACGTTTTAAGCATGTTTATTCTCAGGTGATTATTAAGAGCTTTCGCTGTTGTATACTAAAATAAGGACAAGATTTGGAGTCCATGCTTGTATGATATTATGTAAAAACTGCATTCAAGAAACTTATTTTTGATGTAATATATTCTTATTGTAAACCATTATGTAATGATCGTGTGTAAATGGTATATTTTAGATTATCATTATTTGATAATCTACGTAATGCTTTTTAAATCTTTATCGATAAAATAAAGGTTATGGTTGTTTTAAAAATGAATGCAGTCTTTGAAAAACGTCTCATATAGAGGTTAAAACCTCGCGATGAAATCAATTAATATGGAACGTTTATAATCAATATGAACGGGACATTTCAGTTGGTATCAGAGCTGGTATAACGCCGTCCATGTGTGGCGGGTTAGTCGTAAAGGAGGTTCTCACGGTGTTAACTGTGACGAAGCATTGGCTCTTACTCCTTGCGATCCCTTACGAGGGTTGGCAATTGCCGAGAGGCAGGCCCTAAAATCAGTATCTTAGGTACACTCAGTGGTCACCAGGCAGTTAGCTGGGAAGGCACTGGGTGGAACGGTGGTTGTCCCCAACTGTATTTCAGTTGGTATCCGAGCGTTGGTCTTAGAGAACCAGAAATTTACATTAGTGTGTCTTATCGAGTTTTTTAGGATACATTAGTGAGTCTGGACTTCGACAGTGTTTTCTTTAAAAACAATTGCTTAACGCTTTTGTTGGAAACTATATATTATTAACATGTAAATATTATGTGATATATTAATCTCTTAATGTGTTAGATATTGTGTGATAGATGTCTACCACTAGTACAAATCCCATTGACTCACCTAATAATAATGAAGAGTCGAATATAATTTGGGAAGATTCACAAATTCCAGAAGAGGAACCGGAAGAAGAGGAACCGGAAGAAGAGGAACCGGAAGAAGAGGAATCAGAAGAAGAGGAACCGGAAGAGGAGGAACCGGAAGAAGAAGAAGAAGAGGTTCCGGAGGAAGAAATATTGATACCTACAGTAAATCGATTAAATAAAATAAAATCATCAACCAACGGACCAAAGTTAAAAATGGTCAATGGTGTTTCCGCCGAGGAAGCAAAATATTGGGAAGATTACCAATTTTCCGATGAATCGGACCCCGATGAGGATTTCGATGATGTTATAGAAATTACCTCGACCTAATTTAATATGGAAAAAGAAAATAATAAGGGAAAAGGTATAAGAATAGAGAAACCTGATTCCAACCCCGATGAACTTTATATGTATCGGCAACGTCCGTATTTCCTAAATTGTAACAATAACCCGGGAACCTCTAAACCACCAGGTTTTTCTAAACCATTATGGAAAACGACGGCTCGTATTAGAGGAGCACCATATATCCCTATAAAATTAGGAAAACGAACCAAGTCCGAAGAAGAAGAAACCAGTGATTCAGATTAGAGGGTTGTAATCATGTTGTGTATTATATGTATTGTAGTGTGCTTGTACTTTTATGTTCAATGTAAAAATTTCTTGTATTGTTTGTTAATTATCTTTTATGAATCTAATCCTTGTCTATTTTACAGTATAAAAACAAAATGGACGTTAAGGGTAGACAACCGAATATTTTAGAAGACCTATCAGAGGATATGATTGAGGAAATCTTGTCTAGAGTCGGTCGAAATTCATCAGCACATTTAGTTTTGGCAAAATTAACTTGTCAAACATTTGAAAGACTTTCCAGAAATGCCTTAGTTTATAAAAGGCTTTCCTTTAATAGGTGGGGTATATCACATTGGGGAGACTGTAAGTTACGCCGTATTTTCTTTAAAGCGTTAAATGCGGGGAACCCAAATGCAATTTTACGCTACGGGTTAAAAACCTATTTTGGCTCAACATATCCCAACATAGGATTTCGTGAGTTAGAAAGAGCTTCTAACATGCAACATAAAGAAGCATGTTATACTTACGGGTTAGTGATGTTCGCTTCTTACCAAAGTGAGAAAAAGAATTTCGGGTTACAACTTTTATATAAAACCTTCCCACAAGTGACGGATTCAGTAGTTGGGGTGAGAAACAAGGTTTTTAGATTATTGCGAGGCTGTTGGACATTACAAAACCCTCATCCTTTTGACGACATTACAACATGCTGCCTAGCCAACAGTCATAACGGTTACTTTCCACAAGACCAAGGATGGGAAGTCGTCTTAGTAAAACCTGAATGCATGACTTGTTTCTAGACTTATGAATTACGTGTCTTTATTTCTTTTGCTGAACAACTTACGTATTAACTAGAATTGCCTTTATAGCTGCTGAGTAGCAAAGATATTATGTGCTATATTTCATCCTATATGTATAATAGTGGTATTGTAAGTTTGTAAAATATTGTATAAAGGTTTAAACGCGAAATATTATTGTAATAAGTTTTTCATATAGAAGCGTAGTAGTTGAATTGTATAGTAGCTAGTAAGTATGAACTTAACAGGTAGGTACTACCCGAATTAAAACTATAAAATGCTAATATGAAGAAAAAGCTTTTATAAATAAGTTCATATAATGCTACGAGATACTATTGACTACTCTTAAATTCTATATGATTAACTCAATTCTTTTGGCTATTTTTGAAGGAAATGGCACCGACGACTCGTCAGAACTTGAACATGAGTGAGGAAGATTTTCGTGTTTTCCTTGCTGCGAACATAGCCGCAGTACAGGCTGCAATGCAAAATAACAATAACTATAGATCTAGCAGTAGAACTAATTCCACAAGAAATCGTGTAGGATGCTCCTACAAAGAATTTACTGCTAGCAAACCTTTGGAATTTGATGGAACCGAAGGAACAATTGGATTAAAACGATGGACCAAGAAAGTCGAATCGGTGTTTGCCATAAGTAAGTGTACTGAAGAGGATAAAGTTACGTATGCTACGCATACCTTCACAGGTACTGCGTTAACGTGGTGGAACACCTATCTTGAACAGATAGGACAAAATGCTGCTTACGCACTACCGTGGTCGGCATTCAAGCAATTGATGAGCGAGCAGTACCGTCCTAGAAACGAAGTCAATAAACTCAAGGTAGAACTTAGGGAGTTACTAACACAAGGGTTCGACATTACCACATATGAACGACAATTCACATAGTTGTGCCTATTATGTCCAGGAACGTTCGAAGATGAAGAAGAGAAGATCGACGCATTTATAAAAGGGTTACCAGTAAGGATTCAAGAAGATGTGAGTTCACACGAGCCCGCTTCCATATAAAAGGCAAGTCGAATGGCTCATAAACTCATAAATCAGATTGAGGGAAGAATTAAAGAGCAGGCGGCTGAAGAAGCCAACACAAAACAACTCAAGAGAAAGTGGGAAGAAACCAGTGACAAGGGTCACCAATACAACAACAACAACAATTACAACCACAACCGCAACAACAATCGCTACAATAACCGCAATCCCAACAATAACTACAACAAACATCCCAACAACAACAACAACAACTACAACAACCGTTTCAACAACAATAACAATCCCAACAATAACCTCAATAACAACAACGGCAACAAAAATCAAAAATGCCAAAGGTGTGAAGAGTACCACCAGAGTGGGTTCTGTACGACATTTTGCACCAAGGGTAAAAGAACTGGCCATGGTGCAAAAAAGTGTGAGGTCTACGGATCAAAGTTTAACAGAACAAAAGGAACAAATAGTGGCGAAAAAAGTAATGTCGCCTTTGTTTGTTATGGATGTGGAAAACCGGGCCACATTAGAAGTAATTGTCCGAATCCGGGGAATACTAATGGGCAGGCCCGCGGAAGAGTTTTCAATATTAATACGGCAGAAGCGCAGGAAGACCCGGAGCTTGTTACGGGTACATTTTTTTATTGATAATAAATCTGCTTATGTTTTATTTGATTCGGGTGCAGATAGAAGCTATATGAGTGAAGATTTTTGTGCTAAATTAAGTTGCCCATTGACGCCTTTGGATAGTAAATTTTTACTCGAATTAGCAAACGGTAAATTAATTTTAGCAGATAATATATGTCGGGATAGAGAAATTAAACTGGGGGATAAAACATTTAAAATTGATTTAATACCAGTCGAGTTAGGGAGTTTTGATGTAATAATTGGTATGGACTGGTTGAAAAAGGTGACAGCAGAGGTCGTTTGTTACAAAAATGTGATTCGCATTATGCGTGAAAAAGGAAAACCTTTAATGGTGTACGGAGAAAGGAACAACGCGAAGTTAAATCTTATTAGTAGGTTGAAGGCGCAAAAACTAATAAGAAAAGGTTGTTACGACATTCTAGCACACATCGAGGAAGTTAAACCTGAAGAAAAGAACATCAGTGATGTTCCCGTCGTAAAAGAATTTTCCGATGTATTTACGAAAGAATTACCGGGATTACCCCCACATCGATCCGTTGAATTTTAAATAGACCTTGTACCAGGAGCTGCACCAATAGCTCGTGCTGCATACAGACTCGCACCCAGTGAAATGAAAGAATTACAAAGTCAGTTACAGGAACTTTTAGAGAGTGGTTTCATTCGACCAAGTACATCACCATGGGGAGCTCCTGTTTTGTTTGTCAAGAAGAAGGATGGTACATTTAGGTTGTGTGTCGACTATTGAGAGTTGAACAAACTTACCATCAAGAACTGTTACCCACTATCGAGAATCGACGACTTATTTGATTAACTACAAGGCTCGTCAGTTTATTCGAAGATTTATTTACGTTCTGTATATCATCAAATGCGGGTGAAAGAGGATGATATTCCAAAGACTGCTTTTAGGACGCGTTACGGTCATTACGAGTTTATGGTTATGCCGTTTGGGTTGACTAACGCACCAGCTGTGTTCATGGACCTCATGAACCGAGTGTGTGGACCATACCTTTACAAGTTTGTCATTGTTTTCATCGATGACATACTTATTTACTCAAAGAATGACCAAGAGCATGAAGAACATTTGAGAAAAGTGCTAGAGTTGTTAAAAAAAGAAAAACTGTACGATAAGTTTACAAAGTGTGCATTTTGATTGGAAGAAGTTCAATTCCTCGGTCATATAGTGAACAAAGAAGGTATTCAAGTGGATCCAGCAAAGATTGAAACCGTTGAAAAGTGGAAAACCCCGAAAACTCCGAAACACATACTCCAATTTTTAGGACTAGCTGGTTATTACAGGAGATTCATCCAAGATTTTTCCAAAATAGCAAAACCCTTGACTGCATTAACGCATAAAGAAAGGAAATTCGAATGGAAGGATGAACAAGAAAAAGCGTTTCAATTGTTGAAGAAAAAGTTAACTACGGCACCTATATTGTCATTACCTGAAGGGAATGATGATTTTGTGATATATTATGATGCCTCAAAGCAAGGTCTCGGTTGTGTATTAATGCAACGAACGAAATTATTTGCTTATGCGTGTAGACAATTGAAGATTCACGAGCAGAATTATACGACGCATGATTTGGAATTAGGCGCGGTTGTTTTTGCATTAAAGACTTAGAGGCACTACTTATATGGGGTCAAAAGTATTATATATACCGACCACAAAAGTCTTCAACACATATTTAATCAGAAACAACTGAACATGAGGCAGCGCAGATGGATTGAATTGTTGAATGATTACGACTTTGAGATTCGTTACCACCCGGGGAAGGCAAATGTAGTGACCCGAACTTTTTCATGTTTATATATATTAATAGAGATTGATATTTACATGACTAAATGTTTCCAACATGATAAGCAATCAAACTTGTTAAGACTTGATTAAATGAAATAAGTTTCATATAGACAATTGATCACCCAAGTTGACCGGCGATTCACGAACGTTACAAATTTGTAAAAACTACATGTTGTGGTATATATAGACATATATATATGGTTGACATGAGATTATGATGAGTAAGTATCTCACTAAGTATATTAACAATGTGTGATATACATAAGAAATGAGATTACTAAGTTAAGAAACTCGAAATGATATATATAACGATTATCGTTATGATAACGTCTACTAAATAAATATGTATCATATTAAGATATTGATACACTATATTTAACATGATAAAATGATATTTAAATATATCATTAAGTGTGTTAACAATGAACTACATATGTAAAAACAAGACTTCTAACTCAAGAATTACGAAACGAGACTTATATGTAACGATTATCGTTGTAACGATATTTTAATGTATATATATCATATTAAGAGATATTCATACATCATAATATCATGATAATATAATAATTTAACATCTCATTTGATATAACAAACATTGGGTTAACAACATTAATTCAGATCGTTAACTTAAAGGTTTCAAAACAACACTTACATGTAACGACTAACGAAGACTTAACGACTCCATTAGAATGTATATACATGTTGTGTTTTGATATGTATTCTTACACTTTTGAAAGAATTCAAGATACATATCAAAGTACTTCTACTTAACAAAAATGCTTACAATTACATCCTCGTTCAGTTTCATCAACAATTCTACTCGTATGCACCCGTATTCGTACTCGTACAATACACAGCTTTTAGATGTATGTACTATTGGTATATACACTCCAATGATTAGCTCTTATCAGCCCATGTGAGTTACCTAACACATATGGGAACCATCATTTGGCAACTAGCATGAAATATTTCATAAAATTACAAAAATATTAGTAATCATTCATGACTTATTTACATGAAAACAAAATTACAAATCCTTTATATCTAATCCATATACCAACGACCAAAAACACCTACAAACACTTTAATTCTTCAATTTTCTTCATCTAATTGATCTCTCTCAAGTTTCATCTTCAAGTTCTAAGTGTTCTTCATAAATTCCATAAGTATAGTTTCATAAAAATCAAGAATACTTCCAAGTTTGCAAGTCTACTTCCAAGCTTTCTAATCCATTCCAAGTAATCAACTAAGATCAAGGAACCTTTGTTATTTACAGTAGGTTATCTTTCTAATTCAAGATAATATTCATATTCAAACTTTGATTCAATTTCTACAACTATAACAATCTTATTTCGAGTGAAAATCTTACTTGAACTGTTTTTGTGTCATGATTCTGCTTCAAGAACTTTCAAGTCATCCAAGGATCCTTTGAAGCTAGATCCCTTTTTCTCATTTCCAGTAGTTTTATCCAGAAAACTTGAGGTAGTAATGATGTTCATAACATCATTCGATTCATACATATAAAGCTATCTTATTCGAAGGTTTAAACTTGTTATCACTAGAACATAGTTTAGTTAATTCTAAACTTGTTTGCAAACAAAAGTTAATCCTTATAACTTTACTTTTAAAATCAATTAAACATATGTTCTATATCTATATGATATGCTAACTTAATGATTTAAAACCTGGAAACACGATGAACACCATAAAATCGGATATACGCCGTCGTAGTGAAACCGGAGGCTGTTTTGGTTTGGATAATTAAAAACTATGATAAACTTTGATTTAAAAGTTTTTCTTCTTTGAAAATGATTTTTCATAGGAACATGAAACTATATCCAAAAATCTTTGTTAAACTCAAAGTGAAAGTATGTTTTTCAAAATGGTCATCAAAATGTCGTTCTTTCGACGGAAATGACTACCTCTTTAGTAATTGACATGTAACTTAAATTTCTGACTATAAACCAATACTTTTTATGTTTGGATTCTTAAATTAGAGTTCAATATGAAACCATATCAATTTGATTCACTCAAAACAGATTTAAAATGAAGAAGTTATGGGTAAAACAAGATTGGATATTTTTGATCTTTTTAGCTACGGGAAATGTTTAACAAATCTATACAAATCATATCCTAACTAACTTATATTGTATTATACATGTATTCTAATATATTATGTAATCTTGGGATACCATAGACACGTATGCAAATGTTTTGACATATCATATCGATCCATGTATATATATTATTTGGAACAACCATAGACACTCTATATGCAGTAATGTTGGATTTAGCTATACAGGGTTGAGGTTGATTCTAAAAATATATATACTTTGAGTTGTGATCTAGCCTGAGACGTGTATATACTGGGTCGTGGATTGATTCAGGATAATATATATCAATTTATTTTTGTACATTGGACAACTAGTTGTAGGTTACTAACGAGGACAGCTGACTGAAAATATTTAAAACATTAAAACGTATTAAAAAATGTTATAATTATATTTTGATCATACTTTGATATATATGTACATATTTGTATAGGTTCGTGAATCGATCCGTGGCCAAGTCTTATTTCCGAGGAAGGAAATATCTGTGAAAGTGAGTTATAGTCCCACTTTTAAAATCTAATATTTTTGGGATGAGAATACATGCAGGTTTTATAAATGATTTACAAAATAGACACAAGTACGTGAAACTACATTCTATGGTTGAATTATCGAAATCGAATATGCCCCTTTTTATTAAGTCTGTAATCTAAGAATTAGGGAACAGACACCCTAATTGACGCGAATCCTAAAGATAGATCTATTGTGTAGTGACTCGAACATTTCCATGTTTATATATATTAATTGAGATTGATATTTACATGATTAAATGTTTCCAACATGTTAAGCAATCAAACTTGTTAAGACTTGATTAATTAAAATATGTTTCATATAGACAATTGACCACCCAAGTTGACCGGTGATTCACGAATGTTAAAACTTGTAAAAACTATATGATGACATATATATGGATATATATATATATAGTTAACATGATACTATGATAAGTAAACATATCATTAAGTATATTAACAATGAACTACATATGTAAAAACAAGACTACTAACTTAATGATTTTTAAACGAGACATATATGTAACGATTATCGTTGTAAAGACATTTAATGTATATATATATCATATTAAGAGATATTCATACATGATAATATCATGATAATATAATAATTTAAAATCTCATTTGATTTTATAAACATTGGGTTAACAACATTTAACAAGATCGTTAACCTAAAGGTTTCAAAACAACACTTACATGTAACGACTAACGATGACTTAACGACTCAGTTAAAATGTATATACATGTAGTGTTTTAATATGTATTTATACACTTTTGAAACACTTCAATACACTTATCAAAATACTTCTACTTAACAAAAATACTTACAATTACATCCTCGTTCAGTTTCATCAACAATTCTACTCGTATGCACCCGTATTCGTACTCGTACAATACACAGCTTTTAGATGTATGTACTATTGGTATATACACTCTAATGATCAGCTCTTAGAAGCCCATGTGAGTCACCTAACACATGTGGGAACCATCATTTGGCAACTAGCATGAAATATCTCATAAAATTACAAAAATATGAGTAATCATTCATGACTTATTTACATGAAAACAAAATTACATATCCTTTATATCTAATCCATACACCAACGACCAAAAACACCTACAAACACTTTCATTCTTCAATTTTCTTCATCTAATTGATCTCTCTCAAGTTCTATCTTCAAGTTCTAAGTGTTCTTCATAAATTCTACAAGTTCTAGTTACATAAAATCAAGAATACTTTCAAGTTTGCTACCTCACTTCCAATCTTGTAAGGTGATCATCCAACCTCAAGAAATCTTTGTTTCTTACAGTAGGTTATCATTCTAATACAAGGTAATAATCATATTAAAACTTTGGTTCAATTTCTATAACTATAACAATCTTATTTCAAGTGATGATCTTACTTGAACTAGTTTTCGTGTCATGATTCTGCTTCAAGAACTTCGAGCCATCCAAGGATCCGTTGAAGCTAGATCCATTTTTCTCTTTTCCAGTAGGTTTATCCAAGGAACTTAAGGTAGTAATGATGTTCATAACATCATTCTATTCATACATATAAAGCTATCTTATTCGAAAGTTTAAACTTGTAATCACTAGAACATAGTTTAGTTAATTCTAAACTTGTTCGCAAACAAATGTTAATCCTTCTAACTTGACTTTTAAAATCAACTAAACACATGTTCTATATCTATATGATATGCTAACTTAATGATTTAAAACCTGGAAACACGAAAAACACCGTAAAATCGGATTTACGCCGTCGTAGTAACACCGCGGGCTATTTTGGGTTAGTTAATTAAAAACTATGATAAACTTTGATTTAAAAGTTGTTATTCCGAGAAAATGATTTTTATTATGAACATGAAACTATATCCAAAAATTATGGTTAAACTAAAAGTGGAAGTATGTTTTCTAAAATGGTCATCTAGACGTCGATCTTTCGACTGAAATGACTACCTTTACAAAAATGACTTGTAACTTATTTTTCCGACTATAAACCTATACTTTTTCTTTTTAGATTCATAAAATAGAGTTCAATATGAAACCATAGCAATTTGATTCACTCAAAACGGATTTAAAATGAAGAAGTTATGGGTAAAACAAGATTGGATAATTTTTCTCATTATAGCTACGTGAAAATTGGTAACAAATCTATTCCAACCATAACTTAATCAACTTGTATTGTATATTATGTAATCTTGAGATACCATAGACACGTATACAATGTTTCGACCTATCATGTCGACACATCTATATATATTTCGGAACAACCATAGACACTCTATATGTGAATGTTGGAGTTAGCTATACAGGGTTGAGGTTGATTCCAAAATTTATATAGTTTGAGTTGTGATCAATACTGAGATACGTATACACTGGGTCGTGGATTGATTCAAGATAATATTTATTGATTTATTTCTGTACATCTAACTGTGGACAACTAGTTGTAGGTTACTAACGAGGACAGCTGACTTAATAAACTTAAAACATCAAAATATATTAAAAGTGTTGTAAATATATTTTGAACATACTTTGATATATATATCTATATATTGTTATAGGTTTGTGAATCAACCAGTGGCCAAGTCTTACTTCCCGACGAAGTAAAAATCTGTGAAAGTGAGTTATAGTCCCACTTTTAAAATCTAATATTTTTGGGATGAGAATACATGCAGGTTTTATAAATGATTTACAAAATAGACACAAGTACGTGAAACTACATTCTATGGTTGAATTATCGAAATCAAATATGCCCCTTTTTATTAAGTCTGGTAATCTAAGAATTAGGGAACAGACACCCTAATTGACGCGAATCCTAAAGATAGATCTATTGGGCCTAACAAACCCCATCCAAAGTACCGGATGCTTTAGTACTTCAAAATTTATATCATATCCGAAGGGTGTCCCTGAATGATGGGGATATTCTTATATATGCATCTTGTTAATGTCGGTTACCAGGTGTTCACCATATGAATGATTTTTATCTCTATGTATGGGATGTGTATTGAAATATGAAATCTTGTGGTCTATTATTATTATGATTTGATATATATAGGTTAAACCTATAACTCACCAACATTTTTGTTGACGTTTTAAGCATGTTTATTCTCAGGTGATTATTAAGAGCTTCCGCTATCGCATACTTAAATAAGGACGAGATTTGGAGTCCATGCTTGTATGATATTGTGTAAAAACTGCATTCAAGAAACTTATTTTGTTGTAACATATTTGTATTGTAAACCATTATGTAATGGTCGTGTGTAAACAGGATATTTTAGATTATCATTATTTGATAATCTACGTAAAGCTTTTTAAACCTTTATTGATGAAATAAAGGTTATGGTTTGTTTTAAAAATGAATGCAGTCTTTGAAAAATGTCTCATATAGCGGTCAAAACCTCGCAACGAAATCAATTAATATAGAACGTTTTTAATCAATAAGAACGGGACATTTCAGTTGGTATCCGAGCGTTGGTCTTAGAGAACCAGAATTTTGCATTAGTGTGTCTTATCGAGTTTGTTAGGATGCATTAGTGTGTCTGGACTTCTACCGTGTTTACTTGAAAAATGATTGCTTAACAAATTTTGTTGGAAACTATATATTTTTAACATGTGAATATTATGTGATATATTAATCTCTTAACGCGTTTGATATTATGTGATAGATGTCTACCTCTAGAACAAGTCCCATTGACTCACCTAATAATAATGAAGAGTCAAATGTAAATTGGAATGATTCGTGGACTGATTCACAAGTTCCCGAAGAGGAACCGGAAGAAGAGTCGGAACCCGAAAAAGAATCGAAACCGGAAGAAGAATCGGAACCGGATGAAGAAATAGAACCGGTGGGGGAAATAATAAAACGGTTAAGTAAAAGAAAATCCTCAACCAACCGACCAAGGTTAATTACTGTCAATGGTGTTTCCGCCAAGAAAGCAAAATTTTGGGAGGATTACCAATTCTCCGATGAATCGGATTCCGACGAGAATTCCGATGATGTTATAGAAATTACCCCAACTGAATTTAAAAAGGCAAAAGAAAATAATAAGGGAAAGGGCATAAAAATAGAGAAATCTAATTCCAACCCCGATGAACTTTATATGTATCGTCAACCCCCGAAGTCCTTAAGTTGTAACAATGACCCGGGAACCTCTAAACCACCAGGTTTTTCTAAACCAATGTGGAAAACGACGGCTCGTATTAGGGGAACATCATATATCCCTAGAAACTTGGCAAAACGAACCAAAACCGAAGAAGAAGAAACAAGCGAGTCAGAATAAGATAGTTGTATTCGTGTGGTGTAATATATGTAATATAGTGTGCTTATGCTTTATGATATATGTAAAAATTGCTTGTATTAATAAGTATTTTTTTTTATGAATCTAACTCTTGTCTATTTTACAGTATAAAAACACAAAATGGATAGACAACCCAATATTTTAAGAGACCTACCCGGAGACATGATTGATGAAATCTTGTCTAGAGTCGGTCAGAATTCTTCGGCACAACTATTTAAGGCGAGATCAGTTTGTAAGACATTCGAAGAACGTTCCAAGAATGCCTTGGTTTATAAAAGGCTTTCGTTCGAAAGATGGGGGATATCACATTGGGAAATCCATAAGTTACGATGTGTTTACTTTGACGCATATATTGCGGGGAACCCAAATGCTATTTTACGCAATGGGTTAAGAAATTATTTTGACTCAATATATCCGAATATTGGACTTCGTGATTTAGAAAAAGCGGCTAACATGCAACATAAAGAAGCATGTTATGCTTACGGATTAGTAATGTTCGCTTCTCACCAAAGTGAGAACAAGAACATCGGGCTACAACTATTAAACAAAACGTTCCCACAAGTGACGGAGTCGGTAATTGGGGTAAGAAATGAGGTTTTTAGATTGTTACGGGACTGTTGGACATTACGTAACCCTCGTCCCTTTGACGACGTTACAACACGCTGTCTTATCAACGGCCATAACGGTTATGTTCCACAAGACCAAGGATGGGAAGTAATCCTAGTAAAACCAGAATGCATGACTTGTTTCTGGACGTATGAATTGCGTGTCTTTATTGCCTTTGCTGAACGACTTGTGTACTAGCTAGAATTATCTTCACAACCATCTTGTATCAAATTTATTGTGTGCTATATTTCATGCTATATGTAAAATAAGCGGTATTGTAAGTTTGTAAAATATTGTGTAAAAGTTTGAACGCGAAATATTATTATAATCAGTTTTTCATATAGAATTGTAGTAGTTGAATTGTATATTAGCTACTAAGTATGAACTTAACGGGTAGGTACTACCCGAATTTAAACTTATAAAATGCTAATATGAAGAAAAAGCTTTTATAAATGAGTTCATATTATGCTACGAAATACTATTAACTACTCTTAATATTCTGTATGATTAACTTGTTCCATTTGACTATTTTGAAGGAAATGGCACCGACTACTCGACACACCGTGAATATGAATGAAGAGGAATTCCGTACTTTTCTAGCTTCAAACATAGCCGTAGTACAGGCTGCGCTACATACCAACAATAACCTTGGATCTAGCAGTACAGGAAATCGTGTAGGATGCACCTACAAAGAATTCACTGCCTGCAAACCTTTGGAATTTGATGGAACCGAAGGACCGATCGGATTCAAACGGTGGACCGAGAAGGTCAAATTGGTGTTTGCCATAAGTAAGTGTACTGAAGAGGACAAAGTGAAGTACGCTACGCATACCTTCACAGGTTCTGCGTTAACATGGTGGAATACCTATCTAGAGCAGGTGGGACAAGACGATGCGTACGCACTACCGTGGTCAGCATTCAAGCACTTGATGAACGAGAAGTACCATCCCAGAACCGAGGTCAATAAGCTCAAGACAGAACTTAGAGGGTTACGAACCCAAGGAATTGATATTACCACGTACGAAAGACGATTCACTGAATTGTACCTATTGTGTCCGGGAGCATTCGAAGATGAAGAAGAGAAGATCGACGCGTTTGTGAAAGGATTACCGGAAAGAATCCAAGAAGATATAAGTTCACACGAGCCCGCCTCCATACAACAGGCATGTAGAATGGCTCACAAACTAGTGAACCAGATTAAAGAAAGAATTAAAGAACAGACTGCTGAAGAGGCCAATGTGAAGCAAGTCAAAAGAAAGTGGGAGAAAAACGGTGATAAGAATCACCAATACAACAACAACAGCAATTACAACAATAATCGCAACAATTATCCCAACAATCGCAACATCAATCGCAACTACAACAAACGGCCCAACAACAACAACAACAACAACAACAACAACAACAGCAACTACAACAATCATCCCAACAACAATAATAACTGCAACAACAACAACAACAACAATCAGAAGCAGCTATGCCAAAGGTGTGAAAAGTATCACTTGGGGTTCTGCACCAAATTTTGCAACAAGTGTAAAAGAAATGGTCATAGCGCGGCGAAGTGTAAGGTCTACGGACCAGGGGTTAATAGAACGAAAGGAACAAATGGTGTCGGAACGAGTAATGGCGGAGCAAGTAGTGTCGGAGAAAGTTATGCCAATGTAGTTTGTTATAAATGTGGAAAACCGGGCCACATTATTAGAAATTGCCCAAACCAGGAGAACACGAATGGACAAGGCCGCGGAAGAGTTTTCAATATTAATGCGGCAGAGGCACAGGAAGACCCGGAGCTTGTTACGGGTACGTTTCTTATTGACAATAAATCTGCTTACATTTTATTTGATTCGGGTGCGGATAGAAGCTATATGAGTAGAGATTTTTGTGCTAAATTAAGTTGTCCATTGACGCCTTTGGATAGTAAATTTTTACTCGAATTAGCAAATGGTAAATTAATTTCAGCAGATAATATATGTCGGAATCGAGAAATTAAACTGGTTAGCGAAACATTTAAGATTGATTTGATACCAGTAGAGTTAGGGAGTTTTGATGTGATAATCGGTATAGACTGGTTGAAAGAAGTGAAAGCAGAGATCATTTGTTACAAAAATGCAATTCGCATTATACGAGAAAAAGGAAAACCCTTAATGGTGTACGGAGAAAAGGGCAACACGAAGCTACATCTTATTAGCAATTTGAAGGCACAAAAACTTATAAGAAAAAGTTGCTATGCTGTTCTAGCACACGTCAAGAAAGTACAACTGAAGAAAAGAGCATCAATGATGTTCCCATTGCAAAAGAATTTCCCGATGTATTTCCGAAAGAATTACCGGGATTACCCCCACATCGATCCGTTGAATTTCAAATAGATCTTGTACCAGGAGCTGCACCAATAGCTCGTGCTCCTTACTGTCTCGCACCCAGCGAGATGAAAGAACTGCAAAGCCAATTACAAGAACTTTTAGAGCGTGGTTTCATTCGACCAAGCACATCACCGTGGGGAGCTCCTGTTTTGTTTGTCAAGAAGAAAGATGGTACATTCAGGTTGTGAATCGACTACCGAGAGTTGAACAAACTTACCATCAAGAACCGCTACCCACTACCGAGAATCGATGACTTTTTTTGATCAACTACAAGGCTCGTCTGTTTATTCAAAGATTGACTTACGTTCCGGGTATCATCAAATGCGGGTGAAAGAAGATGATATTCTAAAGACTGCTTTCAGAACACGTTACGGTCATTACGAGTTTATGGTCATGCCGTTTGGTTTAACTAATGCACCAGCTGTATTCATGGACCTTATGAACCGAGTGTGTGGACCATACCTTGACAAGTTTGTCATTGTTTTCATTGATGACATACTTATTTACTCAAAGAATGACCAAGAACACGGTGAACATTTGAGAAAGGTGTTAGAAGTATTGAGGAAGGAAGAATTGTACGCTAAGTTTTCAAAGTGTGCATTTTGGTTGGAAGAAGTTCAATTCCTCGGTCACATAGTGAACAAAGAAGGTATTAAGGTGGATCCGGCAAAGATAGAAACTGTTGAAAGTGGGAAACCCCGAAAACTCCGAAACACATACGCCAGTTTTTAGGACTAGCTGGTTACTACAGAAGGTTCATCCAAGACTTTTCCAGAATAGCAAAACCCTTGACTGCATTAACGGATAAAGGGAAGAAATTTGAATGGAATGATGAACAAGAGAAAGCGTTTCAGTTATTGAAGAAAAAGCTAACTACGGCACCTATATTGTCATTGCCTGAAGGGAATGATGATTTTTTGATTTATTGTGAAGCATCAAAGCAAGGTCTCGGTTGTGTATTAATGCAACGAACGAAGGTGATTGCTTATGCGTCTAGACAATTGAAGATTCACGAACAAAATTATACGACACATGATTTGGAATTAGGCGCGGTTGTTTTTGCATTAAAGACTTGGAGGCACTACTTATATGGGGTCAAAAGTATTATATATACCGACCACAAAAGTCTTCAACACATATTTAATCAGAAACAACTGAATATGAGGCAGCGTAGGTGGATTGAATTATTGAATGATTACGAGTTTGAGATTCGTTACCACCCGGGGAAGGCAAATGTGGTAGCCGATGCCTTGAGCAGGAATGACAGAGAACCCATTCGAGTAAAATCTATGAATATAATGATTCATAATAACCTTACTACTCAAATAAATGAGGCGCAACAAAGAGTTTTAAAAGAGGAAAATTTAAAGGATGAAATACCCAAAGGATCAGAGAAGCATCTTAATATTCGGGAAGACGGGACCCGGTATAGGGCTGAAAGGATTTGGGTACCAAAATTTAGAGATATGAGAGAAATGGTACTTAGAGAAGATCATAAAACCAGATACTCAATACATCCTGGAACGGGGAAGATGTACAAGGATCTCAAGAAACATTTTTGGTGGCCGGGTATGAAAGCCGATGTTGCTAAATACGTAGGAGAATGTTTGACGTGTTCTAAGGTCAAAGCTGGGCATCAGAAACCATCAGGTCTACTTCAACAACCCGAAATCCCAGAATGGAAATGGGAAAACATTACCATAGATTTCATCACTAAATTGCCAAGGACTGCAAGTGGTTTTGATACTATTTGGGTAATAGTTGATCGTCTCACCAAATCAGCACACTTCCTGCCAATAAGAGAAGATGACAAGATGGAGAAGTTAGCACGACTGTATTTGAAGGAAGTCATCTTCAGACATGGAATACCAATCTCTATTATCTTGATAGGGATGGCAGATTTATTTCAAGATTCTGGCAGACATTACAGCAAGCATTAGGAACTCGTCTAGACATGAGTACTGCCTATCATCCACAAACTGATGGGCAGAGCGAAAGGACGATACAAACGCTTGAAGACATGCTACGAGCATGTGTTATTGATTTCGGAAACAGTTGGGATCGACATCTACCGTTAGCAGAATTTTCCTACAACAACAGCTACCATTCAAGCATTGAGATGGCGCCGTTTGAAGCACTTTATGGTAGAAAGTGCAGGTCTCCGATTTGTTGGAGTGAAGTGGGGGATAGACAGATTACGGGTCCGGAGATTATACAAGAAACTACCGAGAAGATCATCCAAATTCAAAAACGGTTGAAAACCGCCCAAAGTCGACAAAAGAGCTACGCTGACATTAAAAGAAAAGATATAGAATTTGAAATTGGAGAGATGGTCATGCTTAAAGTTGCACCTTGGAAAGGCGTTGTTCGATTTGGTAAACGAGGGAAATTAAATCCAAGGTATATTGGACCATTCAAGATTATTGATCGTGTCGGACCAGTAGCTTACCGACTTGAGTTACCTCAACAACTCGCGGCTGTACATAACACTTTCCACGTCTCGAATTTGAAGAAATGTTTTGCTAAAGAAGATCTCACTATTCCATTAGATGAAATCCAAATCAACGAAAAACTTCAATTCATCGAAGAACCCGTCGAAATAATGGATCGTGAGGTTAAAAAACTTAAGCAAAACAAGATACCGATTGTTAAGGTTCGATGGAATGCTCGTAGAGGACCCGAGTTCACCTGGGAGCGTGAAGATCATATGAAGAAGAAATACCCGCATCTATTTCCAGAAGATTCGTCAACACCTTCAACAGCTTAAAATTTCGGGACGAAATTTATTTAACGGGTAGGTACTGTAGTGACCCGAACTTTTCCATGTTTATATATATTAATTGAGATTGATATTTACATGATTAAATGTTTCCAACATGTTAAGCAATCAAACTTGTTAAGACTTGATTAATTGAAATATGTTTCATATAGACAATTGACCACCCAAGTTGACCGGTGATTCACGAACGTTAAAACTTGTAAAAACTATATGATGACATATATATGGATATATATATAGTTAACATGATACTATTATAAGTAAACATATCATTAAGTATATTAACAATGAACTACATATGTAAAAACAAGACTACTAACTTAATGATTTTTAAACGAGACATATATGTAACGATTATCGTTGTAAAGACATTTAATGTATATATATATATCATATTAAGAGATATTCATACATGATAATATCATGATAATATAATAATTTAAAATCTCATTTGATTTTATAAACATTGGGTTAACAACATTTAACAAGATCGTTAACCTAAAGGTTTCAAAACAACACTTACATGTAACGACTAACGATGACTTAACGACTCAGTTAAAATGTATATACATGTAGTGTTTTAATATGTATTTATACACTTTTGAAAGACTTCAATACACTTATCAAAATACTTCTACTTAACAAAAATGCTTACAATTACATCCTCGTTCAGTTTCATCAATAATTCTACTCGTATGCACCCGTATTCGTACTCATACAATACACAGCTTTTAGATGTATGTACTATTGGTATATACACTCCAATGATCAGATCTTAGCAGCCCATGTGAGTCACTTAACACATGTGGGAACCATCATTTGGCAACTAGCATGAAATATCTCATAAAATTACAAAAATATGAGTAATCATTCATGACTTATTTACATGAAAACAAAATTACATATCCTTTATATCTAATCCATACACCAACGACCAAAAACACCTACAAACACTTTCATTCTTCAATTTTCTTCATCTAATTGATCTCTCTCAAGTTCTATCTTCAAGTTCTAAGTGTTCTTCATAAATTCTACAAGTTCTAGTTACATAAAATCAAGAATACTTTCAAGTTTGCTAGCTCACTTCCAATCTTGTAAGGTGATCATCCAACCTCAAGAAATCTTTGTTTATTACAGTAGGTTATCATTCTAATATAAGGTAATAATCATGATTCATACATATAAAGCTATCTGTTGAAGAACTTCGAGCCATCCAAGGATCTGTTGAAGCTAGATCCATTTTTCACTTTTCCAGTAGGTTTATCCAAGGAACTTAAGGTAGTAATGATGTTCATAACATCATTCGATTCATACATATAAAGCTATCTTATTCGAAAGTTTAAACTTGTAATCACTAGAACATAGTTTAGTTAATTCTAAACTTGTTCGCAAACAAAAGTTAATCCTTCTAACTTGACTTTTAAAATCAACTAAACACATTTTCTATATCTATATGATATGCTAACTTAATGATTTAAAACCTGGAAACACAAAAAATACCGTAAAATCGGATTTACGCCGTCGTAGTAACACCGCGGGCTGTTTTGGGTTAGTTAATTAAAAACTATGATAAACTTTGATTTAAAAGTTGTTATTCTGAGAAAATGATTTTTATTATGAACATGAGACTATATCTAAAAATTATGGTTAAACTCAAAGTGGAAGTATGTTTTCTAAAATGGTCATCTAGACGTCGTTCTTTCGACTGAAATGACTACCTTTACAAAAACGACTTGTAACTTATTTTTCCGACTATAAACCTATAATTTTTCTATTTAGATTCATAAAATAGAGTTCAATATGAAACCATAGCAATTTGATTCACTCAAAACGGATTTAAAATGAAGAAGTTATGGGTAAAACAAGATTGGACAATTTTTCTCATTTTAGCAACGTGAAAATTGGTAACAAATCTATTCCAACCATAACTTAATCAACTTGTATTGTATATTATGTAATCTTGAGATAACATAGACACATATACAATGTTTCGACCTATCATGTCGACACATCTATATATATTTCGGAACAACCATAGACACTCTATATGTAAATGTTGGAGTTAGCTATACAGGGTTGAGGTTGATTCCAAAATATATATAGTTTGAGTTGTGATCAATACTGAGATACGTATACACTGGGTCGTGGATTGATTCAAGATAATATTTATCGATTTATTTCTGTACATCTAACTGTGGACAACTAGTTGTAGGTTACTAACGAGGACAGCTGACTTAATAAACTTAAAACATCAAAATATATTAAAAGTGTTGTAAATATATTTTGAACATACTTTGATATATATATATATGTATATATTGTTATAGGTTCGTGAATCAACCAGTGGCCAAGTCTTACTTCCCGACGAAGTAAAAATCTGTGAAAGTGAGTTATAGTCCCACTTTTAAAATCTAATATTTTTGGGATGAGAATACATGCAGGTTTTATAAATGATTTACAAAACAGACACAAGTACGTGAAACTACATTCTATGGTTGAATTATCGAAATCGAATATGCCCCTTTTTATTAAGTCTGGTAATCTAAGAATTAGGGAACAGACACTCTAATTGATGCGAATCCTAAAGATAGATCTATTGGGCCTAACAAACCCCATCCAAAGTACCGGATGCTTTAGTACTTCGAAATTTATATCATATCCGAAGGGTGTCCCGGAATGATGGGGATATTCTTATATATGCATCTTGTTAATGTCGGTTACCAGGTGTTCACCATATGAATGATTTTTATCTCTATGTATGGGATGTGTATTGAAATATGAAATCTTGTGGTCTATTATTATTATGATTTGATATATATAGGTTAAACCTATAACTCACCAACATTTTTGTTGACGTTTTAAGCATGTTTATTCTCAGGTGATTATTAAGAGCTTCCGCTGTCGCATACTTAAATAAGGACGAGATTTGGAGTCCATGCTTGTATGATATTGTGTAAAAACTGCATTCAAGAAACTTATTTTGTTGTAACATATTTGTATTGTAAACCATTATGTAATGGTCGTGTGTAAACAGGATATTTTAGATTATCATTATTTGATAATCTACGTAAAGCTTTTTAAACCTTTATTGATGAAATAAAGGTTATGGTTTGTTTTAAAAATGAATGCAGTCTTTGAAAAACGTCTCATATAGAGGTCAAAACCTCGCAACGAAATCAATTAATATGGAACGTTTTTAATCAATAAGAACGGGACATTTCATATTGGGCCTAACAAACCCTATCCAAAGTACCAGATGCTTTAGTACTTCAAAATTTATATCATATCCAAAGGGTGTCCCGGTATGATGGGGATATTCTTATATATGCATCTTGTTAATGTCGGTTACCAGGTGTTCACCATATGAATGATTTTTATCTCTATGTATGGGATGTGTATTGAAATATGAAATCTTGTGGTCTATTATTACAATTTGATATATATAGGTTAAACCTATAACTCACCAACATTTTTGTTGACGTTTAAAGCATGTTTATTCTCAGGTGAATACTAAGAGCTTCCGCTATTGCATACTAAAATAAGGACAAGATTTGGAGTCCATGTTTGTATGATATTGTGTAAAAACTGCATTCAAGAAACATATGTCGATGTAATATATTTCTATTGTAAACCATTATGTAATGGTCATGTGTAAACAGTATATTTTAGATTATCATTATTTGATAATTTACGTAATGTTTTTAAAACCTTTATTGATAAAATAAAGGTTATGGTTGTTTTAAAAATGAATGCAGTCTTTGAAAAATGTCTCATATAGAGGTCAAAACCTCGCAACGAAATCAATTAATATGGAACGTTTATAATCAATATGAATGGGACATTTCAGTTGGTATCCGAGCGTTGGTCTTAGAGAACCAGAAAATTTGCATTAGTGTGTCTTATCGAGTTTGTTAGGATGCATTAGTAAGTTTGGACTTCGACCGTGTTTTCTTTAAAAATGATTGCTTAACATTTTTGTTGGAAACTATATATTATTAACATGTAAATATTATGTGATATATTAATCTCTTAACATGTTTGATATTGTGTGATAGATGTCTACCTCTAGCACAAATCCCATTGACTCATCTAATAATAACGAAGAGTCGAATATATATTGGCAAGATTCACAAGTTCCCGAAGAACCGGAAGAAGAGGAAACAGAACCAGAAGAAGAGGAACCGGAAGAAGAGGAACCAGAAGAAGAGGAACCGGAAGAAGAAGAGGTTCCGGAGGGGGGAATAGTAGGAACCACAGAAAACAGGTCAAATAAAAGAAAATCCTCAACCAATGGACCAAAGTTAATAATGGTCAATGGTGTTTCCGCTAAGGAAGCAAAATATTGGGAAAATTACCAATTTTCCGATGAATCGGATCCTGATGAGGATTCCGATGATGTTATAGAAATTACCCCAGCCCAATTTAATGAGGCAAAAGAAAATAATAAGGGAAAAGGCATCAAAATAGAGAAATTTGATTCCGACCCCGATGAACTTTATATGTACCGTCAACATTCGTATTTTCAATATCGTGACAATAACCCGGGAACCTCTAAACCACCAGGTTTTTCTAAACCAATGTGGAAAACGATGGTTCGTATTCGAGGAACATCATATATCCCTAGAAAATTAGGAAAAATAACCAAGTCCGAAGAAGAAGAAACCAGTGATTCAGATTAGAGGGGTGTGAGCATGTTGTGTAATAAATGTATTGTAGTGTGCTTGTACTTTTATGTTCTATGTAAAAATTGCTTGTATTGTTTGTTATTACGAATCTAATCCTTGTCTATTTTACAGTATAAAAACAAAATGGATGTTAAGGGTAGACAACCGAATATTTTAGAAGACCTACCAGAGGATATGATTGAGGAAATCTTGTCTAGAGTCTGTCAGAATTCATCAGCACATTTAGTTATGGCGAAATTAACTTGTCAAACATTTGAAAGACTTTCCAGAAATGCCTTAGTTTATAAAAGGCTTTCCTTTGATAGGTGAGGTATATCACGTTGGGGAGACTTTAAGTTACGCCGTGTTTTCTTTAAAGCGTTAAATGCGGGGAACCCAAATGCAATTTTACGCTACGGGTTAAGAACCTATTTTGACTCAACATATCCCAACATAGGATTTCATGAATTAGAAAGAGCTTCTAACATGCAACATAAAGAAGCATGTTATACTTACGGGTTAGTGATGTTCGCTTCTTACCAAAGTGAGAAAAAGAACATCGGATTGCAGCTTTTAAATAAAACTTTTCCACAAGTGACGGATTCAGTAGTTGGGGTGAGAAACAAGGTTTTTAGATTATTACGGGGCTGTTGGACATTACGAAACCCTCGTCCTTTTGACGACATTACAACATGCTGCCTAGCCAATGGTCATAACAGTTATTTTCCACAAGACCAAGGATGGGAAGTCATCTTAGTAAAACCAGAATGCATGACTTGTTTCTGGACTTATGAATTACGTGTCTTTATTTCCTTTGCTGAACAACTTGCGTATTAACTAGATTTATCTTCAAAACTGTCATGTATCATAGTGTACTATATTTCATGTTATATGTAATATAGCGAAGTTGTAAGTTTGAAGAATATTTGTATGTGATATATTATTATAATCAGTTTTTCATATGGAATTGTAGTAGTTGAATTGTATATTAGCTACTAAGTATGAACTTAACGGTTAGGTAGTACCCGAATTTAAACTTATAAAACGCTAATATGAAGAAAAAGCTTTTATAAATGAGTTCATATTATGCTACGAGATACTATTGACTACTCTTAATATTCTGTGTGATTCACTTGTTTCATTTGACTATTTTGAAGGAAATGGCACCGACTACTTGACACACCTTGAATATGAGCGAAGGGGAATTTCGTGCCTTTCTTACTTCAAACATAGCCGCAGTACAGGCCGCGCTGCATACCAATAATAACTCTAAATCTAGTAATACAGCTAACGGCGCAAGAAATCGTGTAGGATGCTCCTACAAGGAATTCACTGCCTGCAAACCTTCAGAATTTGATGGGACCGAAGGACCAATCGGATTGAAACGGTGGACCGAGAAAGTTGAATCGGTGTTTGCCATAAGTAAGTGTGCTGAAGGAGACAAAGTGAAGTATGCTACGCATACCTTCACATGTATTGCGTTAACATGGTGGAATACCTATCTAGAGCAAGTGGGACAAGATGCTGCTTACGCGCTACCGTGGTCAGCATTCAAGCACTTGATGAACGAGAAGTACCGTCCCAGAACCGAGGTCAATAAGCTCAAGTCAGAACTTAGAGGGTTACAAACACAGGGATTCGATATTACTTCGTACTAAAGATGATTCACAGAATTGTGCCTATTGTGTCCGAGAGTGTTCGAAGATGAGGAAGAGAAGATCGACGCATTTGACAAAGGGTTACCGGAGAGAATCCAAGAAGATATAAGTTCACACGAGCCTGCCTCCATACAAAAGGCATGTAGAATGGCTCACAAACTAGTGAACCAGATTGAGGGAAGAATTAAAGAACAGGCGGCCAAAGAGGCCAACGTGAAGCTAGTTAAAAGAAAGTGGGAGGAAAACGGTGATAAGAGTCACCAATACAACAACAACTATCCCAACAATCGCAACATCAATCGCAACTACAACAAACGGCACAACAACAACAACAACAACAACAACAACAACAACAACAACTACAATAATCATTCCAACAACAATAACAACCACAACAACAACAACAAACAGAAGCAGCTATGCCAAAGGTGTGAAAAGTATCACTCGGGGTTCTGCACCAAATTTTGCAACAAGTGTAAAAGAAATGGTCATAGCGCGGCGAAGTGTGAGGTCTACGGACCAGGGGTTAACAGAACGAAAGGAACAAATGGTGTCGAAACGAGTAATGGTGGAGCAAGTAGTGTCGGAGCAAGTTATGCCAATGTAGTTTGTTATAAATATGGAAAACCAGGCCACATTATTAGAAATTGCCCGAACCAGGAGAACACGAATGGACAAGGCCGTGGAAGAGTTTTCAATATTAATGCGACAGAGGCACAGGAAGACCCGAAACTTGTTACGGGTACGTTTCTTATTGACAATAAATCTGCTTACGTTTTATTTGGTTCGGGTGTGGATAGAAGCTATATGAGTAGAGATTTTTGTGCTAAATTAAGTTGTCCATTGACACCGTTGGATAGTAAATTTTTACTCGAATTAGCAAACGGTAAATTAATTTCAGCTGATTATAATATGCCGGAATCGAGAAATTAAACTGGGTAGCGAAATATTTAAGATTGATTTGATACCAGTAGAGTTAGGGAGTTTTGATGTAATAGTTGGCATGGACTGGCTGAAGGAGATGAAAGCAGAGATCGTATGTTACAAAAATGCAATTCGCATTGTACGAGAAGAAGGAGAATCCTTAATGGTGTACGGAGAAAAGGGCAACACGAAGCTACATCTTATTAGTAATTTAAAAGGCACAAAAACTAATAAGAAAAGGTTGCTATGCTGTTTTAGCACACGTCGAGAAAGTACAAACTAAAGAAAAGAGCATCAATGATGTTCCCGTCGCAAAAGAATTTCCCGATGTATTTCCGAAAGAATTACCGGGACTACCTCCACATTGATCTATTGAATTTCAAATAGATCTTGTACCAGAAGCTGCACCAATAGGTCGTGCTCCTTACAGACTCGCACCCAGCGAGATGAAAGAACTGCAAAGCCAACTGCAAGAACTATTAGAAAGTGGTTTCATTCGACCAAGCACATCACCATGGGGAGCTCCTGTTTTGTTTGTCAAAAAGAAGGATGGTACATTTAGGTTGTGTATTGACTACAGAGAGTTGAATAAACTTACCATCAAAAACCGTTATCCACTGCCGAGAATTGACGACTTATTTGATCAACTACAAAGCTCGTCGGTTTATTCGAAAATCGATTTACATTCTGGATATCATCAAATGCTAGTAAAGGAGGATGATATTCCAAAAACTGCTTTTAGGACGCGTTATGGTCATTACGAGTTTATGGTTATGCCGTTTGGATTGACTAATGCACCAGCTTATGAACCGAGTGTGTGGGCCATATCTTGACAAGTTTGTCATTGTTTTCATCGATGACATACTTATTTACTCAAAGAATGATCAAGAGCACGAAGAACATTTGAGAAAAGTGCTAGAAGTATTGAGGAAAGAAAAACTGTACGCTAAGTTTTCAAAGTGTGCATTTTGGTTGGAAGGAGTTCAATTCCTTGGTCACATAGTGAACAAAGAAGGTATCCAGGTGGACCCGGCAAAGATCGAAACCATTGAAAAGTGGGAAATTCCAAAAACTCCGAAGCATATATGTCAATTTTTAGGATTGGCTGGTTACTACAGAAGATTCATCCAAGATTTCTCCAAAATAGCAAAACCCTTGACTGCATTAACGCATAAAGGGAAGAAATTTGAATGGAAGGATGAACAAGGGAAGGCGTTTCAGTTATTGAAGAAAAAGCTAACTACGTCACCTATATTATCATTGCCTGAAGGGAATGATGATTTTGTGATTTATTGTGATGCATCAAAGCAAGGTCTCGGTTGTGTATTAATGCAACGAATGAAGGTGATTGCTTATGCGTCTAGACAATTGAAGATTCACGAGCAAAATTATACGACTCACGATTTGGAATTGGGTGCTGTTGTTTTTGCATTAAAGACTTGGAGGCATTATTTATATGGGGTCAAAAGTATTATATATACCGACCACAAAAGTCTCCAACATAAATTTAATCAGAAGCAACTGAATATGAGACAACACAGGTGGATTGAACTGTTGAATGATTATGATTTTGAGATTCGATACCACCCGGAGAAGGCGAATGTGGTAGCTGACACTTTGAGTAGAAAGGACAGAGAACCTATACGGGTAAAAGCTATGAATATAATTATTCGTACTAACCTTACTACTCAAATAAAGGAGGCGCAACAGGGGGTTGTAAAAGAAGGAAAGTTGAAGAATGAGATACCCAAAGGATCAGAGAAACATCTTAATATTCGGAAGACGGAACCCGATATAGGGCTGATAGAATTTGGGTACCAAGGTTTGGAGATGTGAGAGAAATGGTACTTAAGGAAGCACATAAAACCAGATATTCAATACATCCCGGAGCGAGGAAGATGTATAAAGATCTCAAGAAACACTTTTGGTGGCCGGGTATGAAAGCCGATATTGCTAAATATGTAGGAGAATGTTTGACATGTTCTAAGGTTAAAAGCTAAACATCAGAAACTATCAGGTCTACTACAACAACCTGAAATCCCAGAATGGAAATGGAAAAACATTACCATGGATTTCATTACTAAATTACCAAGGACTGCAAGTGGTTATGATACTATTTGGGTAATAGTTGATCGTCTCACCAAGTCAGCACACTTCCTGCCAATGAGAGAAGATGACAAAATGGAGAAGTTGGCGCGATTGTATTTGAAGGAGGTTGTCTCCAGACATGGAATACCCGTGTCTATTATCTCTGATAGGGATGGTAGATTTGTTTCAAGGTTCTGGCAGACGTTGCAACAAGCATTGGGGACTCGTCTAGACATGAGTACTACCTATCATCCACAAACTGATGGGCAGAGTGAAAGGACGATACAAATACTTGAAGACATGCTACGAGCATGTGTTATTGATTTCGGAAACAGTTGGGATCGACACCTACCGTTAGCAGAATTTTCCTACAACAACAGTTATCATTCTAGTATTGAGATGGTGCCATTTGAGGCACTTTATGGTAGAAAGTGCAGGTCTCCGATTTGTTGGAATGAAGTGGAGGATAGACAGATTATGGGTCCGGAGATAATACAAGAAACTACCGATAAAATCATCCAAATTCAACAACGATTGAAAACCACCCAGAGTCGACAAAAGAGCTACGCGGACAGTAAAAGAAAAGATATAGAGTTTGAAATTGGAGAAATGGTCATGCTTAAGGTTTCACCTTGGAAAGGCGTTGTTCGATTTGGTAAACGGGGGAAACTAAATCTAAGGTACATTGGACCATTCAAGATTATAGATCGTGTCGGACCAGTAGCTTACCAACTGGAGCTACCTCAACAACTCGTGGCTGTACATAAAACTTTTCACGTCTCGAATTTGAAGAAATGTTTTGCTAAAGAAGATCTCACTATTCCGTTGGACGAAATCCAAATCAATGAAAAACTTCAATTCATTGAAGAACCCGTCGAAATAATGGATCGTGAGGTTAAGAGACTTAAGCAAAACAAGATACCGATTGTTAAGGTTTAATGGAATGCTCGTAGAGGACCTGAGTTCACCTGGGAGCGTGAAGATTAGATGAAGAAGAAGTACCCACATCTATTTCCAGAAGACTCGTCAACACCTTCAACAGCTTAAAATTTCGGGACGAAATTTATTTAACGGGTAGGTACTGTAGTGACCCGAACTTTTCCATGTTTATATATATTAATTGAGATTAATATTTACATGACTAAATATTTCCAACATGTTAAGCAATCAAACTTGTTAAGACTTGATTAAATAAAATAAGTTTCATATAGACAATTGATCACCCAAGTTGACCGGCGATTCACGAACGTTACAAATTTGTAAAAACTACATGTTGTGGTATATATAGACATATATATATATGGTTGACATTAGATTATGATGAGTAAGTATCTCACTAAGTATATTAACAATGTGTGATATACATAAGAAATGAGATTACTAAGTTAAGAAACTCGAAATGATATATATAACGATTATCGTTATGATAACGTCTACTAAATACATATGTATCATATTAAGATATTGATACACTATATTTAACATGATAAAATGATATTTAAATATATCATTAAGTGTGTTAACAATGAACTACATATGTAAAAACAAGACTACTAACTCAAGAATTACGAAACGAGACTTATATGTAACGATTATCGTTGTAACGATATTTTAATGTATATATCATATTAAGAGATATTCATACATCATAATATCATGATAATATAATAATTTAACATCTCATTTGATATAATAAATATTGGGTTAATAACATTAATTGAGATCGTTAACTTAAAGGTTTCAAAACAACACTTACATGTAACGACTAACGAAGACTTAACGACTCCATTAGAATGTCTATACATGTTGTGTTTTGATATGTATTCTTACACTTTTGAAAGACTTCAAGACACATATCAAAGTACTTCTACTTAACAAAAATGCTTACAATTACATCCTCGTTCAGTTTCATCAACAATTCTACTCGTATGCACCCGTATTCGTACTCGTACAATACACAGCTTTTAGATGTATGTACTATTGGTATATACACTCCAATGATCAGCTCTTAGCAGCCCATGTGAGTCACCTAACACATGTAGGAACCATCATTTGGCAACTAGCATGAAATATCTCATAAAATTACAAAAATATTAGTAATCATTCATGACTTATTTACATGAAAACAAAATTACATATCCTTTATATCTAATCCATATACCAACGACCAAAAACACCTACAAACACTTTCGTTCTTCAATTTTCTTCATCTAATTGATCTCTCTCAAGTTCCATCTTCAAGTTATAAGTGTTCTTCATAAATTCCATAAGTATATTTTCATAAAAATCAAGAATACTTCCAAGTTTGCAAGTCTACTTCCAAGCTTTCTAATCAATTCCAAGTAATCATCTAAGATCAAGGAACCTTTGTTATTTACAGTAGGTTATCTTTCTAATTCAAGGTAATATTCATATTAAAACTTTGATTCAATTTCTACAACTATAACAATCTTATTTCGAGTGAAAATCTTACTTGAACTGTTTTCGTGTCATGATTCTGCTTCAAGAACTTTCAAGCCATCCAAGGATCCTTTGAAGCTAGTTCCCTTTTCCTCATTTCCAGTAGTTTTATCCAGAAAACTTGAGGTAGTAATGATGTTCATAACATCATTCAATTCATACATATAAAGCTATCTTATTCGAAGGTTTAAACTTGTAATCACTAGAACATAGTTTAGTTAATTCTAAACTTGTTCGCAAACAAAAGTTAATCCTTCTAACTTTACTTTTAAAATCAACTAAACACATGTTCTATATCTATATGATATGCTAACTTAATGATTTAAAACCTGGAAACACGATGAACACCATAAAATCGGATATACGCCGTCGTAGTGAAACCGGGGGCTGTTTTGGTTTGGATAATTAAAAACTATGATAAACTTTGATTTAAAAGTTGTTCTTCTGGGAAAATGATTTTTCATATGAACATGAAACTATATCCAAAAATCTTGGTTAAACTCAAAGTGAAAGTATGTTTTTCAAAATGGTCATCAAGATGTCGTTCTTTCGGCGGAAATGACTACCTCTTTAGTAATTGACATTTAACTTAAATTTCCGACTATAAACCAATACTTTTTTTGTTTGGATTCTTAAATTAGAGTTCAATATGAAACCATATCAATTTGATTCACTCAAAACGGATTTAAAATGAAGAAGTTATGGGTAAAACAAGATTGGATATTTTTGATCTTTTTAGCTACGGGAAATGTTTAACAAATCTATACAAATCATATCCTAACTAACTTATATTGTATTATACATGTATTCTAATATATTATGTAATCTTGGGATACCATAGACACGTATGTAAATGTTTTGACATATCATATCGACCCATGTATATATATTATTTGGAACAACCATAGACACTCTATATGCAGTAATGTTGGAGTTAGCTATACAGGGTTGAGGTTGATTCCAAAAATATATATACTTTGAGTTGTGATCTAGCCTGAGATATGTATACACTGGGTCGTGGATTGATTCAAGATAATATATATCAATTTATTTTTGTACATCTAACTATGGACAACTAGTTGTAGGTTACTAACGAGGACAGCTGACTGAAAATATTTAAAACATTAAAACGTATTAAAAAATGTTGTAATTATATTTTGATCATACTTTGATATATATGTACATATTTGTATAGGTTCGTGAATCGATCCGTGGCCAAGTCTTATTTCCGAGGAAGGAAATATCTGTGAAAGTGAGTTATAGTCCCACTTTTAAAATCTAATATTTTTGGGATGAGAATACATGCAGGTTTTATAAATGATTTACAAAATAGACACAAGTACATGAAACTACATTCTATGGTTGAATTATCGAAATCGAATATGCCCCTTTTTATTAAGTCTGGTAATCTAAGAATTAGGGAACAGACAACCTAATTGACACAAATCCTAAAGATAGATCTAATGGGCCTAACGAACCCCATCCAAAGTACCGGATGCTTTAGTACTTCGAAATTTATATCATATCCGAAGGGTGTCCCGGAATGATGGGGATATTCTTATATATGCATCTTGTTAATGTCGGTTACCAGGTGTTCACCATATGAATGATATTTATCTCTATGTATGGGATGTGTATTGAAATATGAAATCTTGTGGTCTAAAGTTACGATTTGATATATATAGGTTAAACATATAACTCACCAACATTTTTATTGACGTTTAAAGCATGTTTATTCTTAGGTGAATACTAAGAGCTTCCGCTGTTGCATACTAAAATAAGGACAAGATTTAGAGTCCATGTTTGTACGATATTGTGTAAAAACTGCATTCAAGAAACATATGTCGATATAATATATTCCTATTGTAAACCATTATGTAATGGTCGTGTGTAAACAGTATATTTTAGATTATCATCATTTGATAATCTACGTAATGTTTTTAAAACCTTTATTGATAAAATAAAGGTTATGGTTGTTTTAAAAATGAATACAGTCTTTGAAAAACGTCTCATATAGAGGTCAAAACCTCGCAACGAAATCAATTAATATGGAACATTTATAATCTATATGAACGGGACATTTCAGCAAATGTGGTAGCCGACGCCTTGAGCAGAAAGGACAGAGAACCTATTCGAGTAAAAGCTATGAATATAATGATTCACACAAACCTTACTACTCAAATAAAGGAGGCGCAACAAGGAGTTTTAAAAGAGGGAAACTTAAGGGATGAAATACCCAAAGGATCGGAGAAGCATCTTAATATTCGGGAAGACGGAACCCGGTATAGGGCTGAAATAATTTGGATACCAAAATTTGGAGATATGAGAGAAATGGTACTTAGAGAAGCTCATAAAACCAGACACTCAATACATCCTGGAACGGGAAAGATGTACAAGGATCTTAAGAAACATTTTTGGTGGCCAGGTATGAAAGCCGATGTTGCTAAATATGTAAGAGAATGTTTGACGTGTTCTAAGGTCAAAGCTGAGCATCAGAAACCATCAGGTCTACTTCAAAACCTGAAATCCCGGAATGGAAATGGGAAAACATTACCATGGATTTCATCACTAAATTGCCAAGGACTGCAAGTGGTTTTGATACTATTTGGGTAATAGTTGACCGTCTCACCAAATCAGCACACTTCCTACCAATAAGAGAAGATGACAAGATGGAGAAGTTAGCACGACTGTATTTGAAGGAAGTCGTCTCCAGACATGGAATACCAATCTCTATTATCTCTGATAGGGATGGCAGATTTATTTCAAGATTCTGGCAGACATTACAGCAAGCATTAGGAACTCGTCTAGACATAAGTACTGCCTATCATCCACAAACTGATGGGGAGAGCGAAAGGACGATACAAACGCTTGAAGACATGCGACGAGCATGTGTTATTGATTTCGGAAACAGTTGGGATCGACATCTACCGTTAGCAGAATTTTCCTACAACAACAGCTACCATTCAAGCATTGAGATGGCACCGTTTGAAGCACTTTATGGTAGAAAGTGCAGGTCTCCGATTTGTTGGAGTGAAGTGGGGGATAGACAGATTACGGGTCCGGAGATAATACAAGAAACTACCAATAAGATCATCCAAATTCAACAACGGTTGAAAACTGCCCAAAGTAGACAAAAGAGCTACGCTGACATTAAAAGAAAAGATATAGAATTTGAAATTGGAGAGATGGTCATGCTGAAAGTTGCACCTTGGAAAGGCATTGTTCAATTTGGTAAACGAGGGAAATTAAACCCAAGATATATTGGACCATTCAAGGTTATTGATCACGTCGGACATGTAGCTTACCGACTTGAATTACCACAACAACTTGCGGCTGTACATAACACTTTCCACGTCTCAAATTTGAAGAAATGTTTTGCTAAAAAAGATCTCACTATTCCGTTAGACGAAATCCAAATCAACGAAAAACTTCAATTCGTCGAAGAACCCGTCGAAATAATGGATCATGAGGTTAAAAGACTTAAGCAAAACAAGATACCAATTGTTAAGGTTCGAGGAATACTCGTAGAGAACCCGAGTTCACCTGGGAATGAGAAGATCAGATGAAGAAGAAGTACCCGCACTTATTTCCAGAAGATATGTCAACACCTCCAACTTCTTAAAATTTCGGGATGAAATTTATTTAACGGGTAGGTACTGTAGTGATCCGAACTTTTCCATGATTATATATATTAAATGAAATTATTATATACATGATTAAGTGTTTCCAACATGTTAAGCAATCAAACTTGTTAAGACTTGATTAAGTGAAATAGATTTCATATAGACAATTGACCACCCAAGTTGACCGGTGATTCATGAACGTTAAAACTTGTAAAAACTATATGATGTTATATATATGGATATATATATATATAGTTAATATGGTATTATGATAAGTAAACATATCATTAAGTATATTAACAATGAACTACATATGTAAAAACAAGACTACTAACTTAAGGATTTCGAAACGAGGCATATATGTAACGATTATCGTTGTAACGACATTTAATTGTATATATATCATATTAAGATATATTAATACATTATAATATCATGATAATGTAATAATTTAAAATCTCATTTGATATAATAAACAATGGGTTAACAACACTTAACAGGATCGTTAACATAAAGGCTTCAAAACAACATTTACATGTAACGACTAACGATGATTTAAAGACTCAGTTAAAATGTATATACATGTAGTGTTTTAATATGTATTCATACACTTTTGAAAGACTTCAATACACTTATCAAAATACTTCTACTTAACAAAAATGCTTACAATTACATCCTTGTTCATTTTCATCAACAATTCTACTCGTATGCACCCGTATTCGTACTCGTACAATACATAGCCTTTAGATGTATGTACTATTGGTATATACACTCCAATGATCAGCTCTTAGTAGCCCATGTAAGTCACCTAAAACATTTGGGAACCATCATTTGGCAACTAGCATGAAATATCTCATAAAATTACAAAAATATTAGTAATCATTCATGACTTATTTACAAGTAAACAAAATTACACATCCTTTATATCTAATCCATATACCAACGACCAAAAACACCTACAAACACTTTAATTCTTCAATTTTCTTCATCTAATTGATCTCTCTCAAGTTCTATCATCAAGTTCTAAGTGTTCTTCATAAATTCTATAAGTTCTAGTTTCATAAAATCAAGAATACTTCCAAGTTTGCTAGCTTACTTCCAATCTTGTAAAGTGATCATACAACCTCAAGAAATCTTTCTTATTTACAGTAAGATATCTTTCTAATACAAGGTAATACTCATATTCAAACTTTGATTCAATTTCTATAACTATAACAATCTTATTTCGAGTGAAAATCTTACTTGAACTTGTTTTCGTGTCATGATTCTGCTTCAAGAACTTTCAAGCCATCCAAGGATCCTTTGAAGCTAGATATATTTTTTTAATTTCTAGTAGGTTTATCCACAAAACCTGAGCTAGTAATGATGTTCATAACATCATTCGATTCATATATATAAAACTACCTTATTCGAAGGTTTAAACTTGAAATCACTAGAACATAGTTTAGTTAATTCTAAACTTGTTCGCAAACAAAAGTTAATCCTTCTAACTTGACTTTTAAAATCAACTAAACACATGTTCTATATCTATATGATATGCTAACTTAATGATTTAAAATCGAAAAACACGAAAAACACCGTAAAACCGGATATACGTCGTCGTAGTAACACCGCGAGCTGTTTTGGGTTTGATAATTAAAAACTATGATAAACTTTGATTTAAAAGTTGTTCTTCTGAGAAAATGATTTTTCTTATGAACATGAAACTATATCCAAAAATCATGGTTAAACTCAAAGTGGAAGTATGTTTTTCAAAATAGTCATCAAGACGTCGTTCTTTCGACTGAAATGACTACCTATTATAAAAATGACTTGTAACTTATATTTCTGACTATAAACCTATACTTTCTCTGTTTAGATTCATAAAATAGAGTTCAATATGAAACCATAGCAATTTTATTCACTCAAAACGGATTTAAAACGAAGAAGTTATGGGTAAAACAAGATTGGATATTTTTTTTTGATTGTTGTAGCTACGGGAAATATTGTAACAAATCTATATTAATCATATCCTGGCTAACTTATATTGTATTATACATGTATTCTAATATATTATGTAATCTTGGGATTCCATAGACACGTATGCAAATGTTTTGACATATCATATCGACCCATCTATATATATTATTTGGAACAACCATAGACACTATATATGCAGTAATGTTGGAGTTAGCTATACAGGGTTGAGGTTGATTCCAAAAATATATATACTTTGAGTTGTGATCTAGCCTGAGACGTGTATACACTGGGTCATGGATTGGGTCAAGATAATATATATCAATTTATTTCTGTACATCTAACTATAGACAACTAGTTGTAGGTTACTAACGAGGACAGCTGACTTAATAAACTTAAAACATTAAAACGTATTAATAATGTTATAAATATATTTTGAACATACTTTGATATATATGTACATATTTGTTATATGTTCGTGAATCGACCAGTGGCCAAGTCTTACTTCCCGACGAAGTAAAAATCTGTGAAAGTGAGTTATATTTCCACTTTTAAAATCTAATATTTTGGGATGAGAATACATGCAATTTTATAAATGTTTTACAAAATAGACACAAAAGTAAATGAAACTACATTATATGGGTGAATGATCGAAGCCGAATATGCCCCTTTTTGGCTTGGTAGCCTAAGAATTTGGGAACAGACCCCCAAATTGACGCGAATCCTAAAGATAGATCTATCGGGCCCAACAAGCCCCATTCTGGAATTTGGAATGCTTTAGTACTTCGATTTTATCATGTCCGATGGGTGTCCCAGAATGATGGGGATATTCTATATGCATCTTGTTAATGTCGGTTACCAGGTGTTCACCATATGAATGATTTTTATCTCTATGTATGGGATGTATATTGAAATATGAAATCTTGTGGTCTATTACTATGATTTGATAATATATAGGTTAAACCTATAAATCACCAACATTTTTGTTGACATTTTAAGCATGTTTATTCTCAGGTGATTATTAAGAGCTTCCGCTGTTGTATACTAAAATAACAACAAGATTTGGAGTCCATGCTTGTATGATATTATGTAAAAACTGCATTCAAGAAACTTATTTTTGATGTAATATATTCTTATTGTAAACCATTATGTAATGGTCGTGTGTAAATGGTATATTTTAGATTATCATTATTTGATAATCTACGTAATGCTTTTTAAACCTTTATTGATAAAATAAAGGTTATGGTTGTTTTAAAAATGAATGCAGTCTTTGAAAAACGTCTCATATAGAGGTCAAAACCTCGTGACGAAATCAATTAATATGGAACGTTTATAATCAATATGAACGGGACATTTCTTGGTATACTGCTTTGCCTTTGTTATTTAACGAGCCAGTGTGGGAAGTTACTAGCTTGTCAGCTGATACTGGTTGACCAGTATGAATCTTGATTGCTGCCTTTGACTTGCCAGTATTGCGTTTTGCCGGCTTGTCTATAGCTACTAGTTGACCAGTGCTATTTTCATCAGCTGGCTCAGCATTGGTGGAATTTGAACACGAAGGGGAATCTATTGATTTTAACTTTCTTTGATTATTTTCAGTGATTTCCCTTTTAATACGTCTTTCTTTTGGAGTCATGTAGTAGATGCTAGAGGGGTCAGTAGTCTCATCAGTTGAGGTACTAGCTTCTCTTGCTCTTTCTTCATCCTCCATTATTTCTTTCTTGGCTGGTGGTGGGTTAGCAGTAGGTCTTACAAATTTATTTGTGAAGACCTTGTTACCATTAACTATCTTGGCAAAAGTATTTGGCAAGACAGCATCGGGAACAGTTGCAAGCACAGGGTCCATGAAAGTGACTTCAGCGTGAACAGCAGTAGCAGCATAGTCACCAGCAAAGAATGCCTCAACCTGAGCAGGTATCTGCTCATTAATGCATTCGGCTGTGCGTTGAGCAGATAAGCACCAGGAGGCTACCACCTTTTTAAGGTCAGTAAGCTAGTTTTGAACTACTGCTGCATCTGAGTGAAGAGATTTTAAAGCATAATTTTATTTTTCAAGTTTAGAAATTTCATCTTTCAAGATCTTAATTTCATCAGATCTGCATTTAAGTTTTTCATTTGAAGATTTAATTTTAGTTTTGAGAAATTCTTCACGTTTGCTGCCTCTGCTTAAGTCAATTCCTAGGTAGTCAAACATTTCAGCTTTTTCATCATCAGTATAAGTTCGAAAATTTTCAACCTTATACAGTCATTGAGGTGAATCCCTTTTTAGGTCAGCTTCCCTCATATCAGCCACAAATGTACTACCATTATCATCATCATCAAACTCCTCAACCTCTTTGGCCATCAAACACAGCTTTTTACCAGAAGCATAACCAGCACTATCATCATCAATTTCACTGTCAGAAGATGAAGAAGAACTGGTTTCATCCCAATCATGATGCTCAGCTACTAGTACCTTTTCTGGCTTCTTCTCCTTTTTACCAGCCTTTGAGCTTTCCTTTATCTGAGCCTTCATTGCTTTGTACTTGTTCTTGTACTTTTCAGCTTTTAAGAAGGAGTTAGCATGTGATGTTGAAGGTTTCCTGGACATGCATTCAGTAGCAAAATGTCCAACCTTTCCACAAATGTAACACTCAGATTTAGGACCCTTGACTGATTTGCTACCATACCTAGCACTTGGCTTCTTACTCACTTTGTATGGTTTGCTGGTTCTACTACGATTGAACCTTTTGAACTGCCTAGCCAGTAAAGCCATACCTTTAGCAAACCCTTCCACATCATCCTCATCATCACTGCTTTCCTCAGACCCACTACCACTATCCACATCATCTTCAGCTAACTCTTCTTCTGCCATCAACTTTTGAACCAGTAAAGTTTTTTGAACTTTCTTTTTAGCAGCAAAAATAAGAGCAGTATCATCTGTCTTAGAAGATTTTGAAGTAGTGGGGGCAGACTTAAAGTTTTCCTTTAAATTAAGCTCAAGTTTGGCCTTTGCCTTCTCATGGTTTCAAAGTGTACCATACAGAGAGGACATGTGAAAATTCTTTAAAGTCTGAGTGGTTCTTAATGGGTCAGCAACAAGTTTTCATTTTGTGGGCAGTGACTCAATGAATTTGTTGACTTGTTCAAAGTCAGTATATGTGACTTTCTGTAACATCCCGTTTTCTTCGTACGTGTCTTAAGGTACTTATTTAATCGTTAAAACGTTTATATTTCGGTTGTTTATGTGATTAAAAGATTTAAAGTGTTAACTCGATGTATACGAGATATATTCATAAATTACATTTGAGATTGGATGCATGTATAAGTATATGCATAGGTTTTGATAGCCTTAAGTCATGTGAGACTTAAAGATGAAGTTTAAACGAATATAGGAAGCGTGAACGAGGTGTACAAGTCGAATAAATCATTGTTGATTTAAAATAGTCGAAATGGCCAGTTACAAGCCATTGCCGTGCCGCGAGGTTCTTGGGCGCGCCGCGACAAATAAAGCAAATCAAAATCGGGAGTGGATTAAGACAACTCGAAAAATCAGTTAATTGTCGCGCCGCGACAAAAGGGGTCGCGCCGCGACCCTACTGGTATGCTGATTCGTTTTTCTGATTTAAAAAGGAGTGGTTCAGGGTATTTTCATCTTTTCGTGTGTGGACCAGATTTGTGGCTCAAATATCAGCCACTTATCTCATTTATTTCATTTCATTTCTCTTTTCTTTTGTTATTTTCTCTCAAAACACAAAACCCATTTAAATCCAAAGTGAGATTTGAGAGTAAAGATTTGAGATTTGATCTTTGGAGCAAGAAGTAAAGTTGTTCTCCTTGTTCTTAGCTACGAGTGGATAGTGTTGGTAAGTCTTAACTCCATGTTTTCAGTTTTAGTTAATTTATGGCTAGGGTTTGGGTCATTGGAGGCTTGTAAGACCCATTTGGGGGTTAAATGGGTGAATTTGGGTAATATTGATGTAAGAAAACCCTAATAGCTATAATCTAGGGTTTGGTCATGTAAATCGAGATTTGTAAGTGTTAAATTGTGTTGTTAGTCACTAATACACTTGTAAATTGATGAAAGACTTGCTAATGGGTGCGTGTTTGACCAAATTGCGAGTCTAAGTGTTAAAATGGGTCAAAAGGGGCAATGTTGACCTTGTTGGGCAACGATGAGTATGAAAATACCCTAAAAGGTGGTAGTTATTGTTATTGAACTATAATCACTAGTTTTTAGTGATTGATGATGAAGTCTTGGCCATTAATGGGTGGTTTGGAGTAAATGGGCCATTTAATGCAAATGGGTCATTAAATGCTTAAGTGATAAATGTTAATGTCAAGTCCAACTAGTTTGGTGTATTGAAATTGTACTTATTGTATTAGGTACTTCACTTTGAAGCTTGCGGAGTTGTTAATTCATCGCCTAGTGATATTGCTCCAAACGAACATATATTTAGACGCAATATCATTCCATTATGTAATGTTTTTAATTGTAATTTCCTTATTTTTAGTTGTAATTGTTTAAATAAATAAGTGCGAAGACGAAAGACGCAAATCGCTCAAAAATGAAGATTTAAAGACAAAAACGAAGATTTGAAAGACAAAAACGTCCAAAATGCTCAAACGTACAAGTTACACTCCAAGTGGTTTAATTTATTGAATAACGGCTAAAAATTGACAAGAGTACAAGCCGCGGAACGCAAAGTACAAGATATATAAGCATACAGAAAGGCGTTCGAAAATCTGGAACCGAGACATGAACCAACTATCAACGTACAACTCAGTGGAGCAAAAAATTACAAGTCAACTATGCACAAGAATATAATATAATATAAATATAATTAATAATAATAATATTATTATAATAATATTATTATATATGAATCTAACAATCAACAAGATAATACAATCGATCGAGTGATGCAAGTGGCCATTTATTCAACTTTCAATCAATTTTCACAAATCAACTATACAATAGTGATGCAAATGGCCTATAATTACGGAGCAAGTTTCAACTTCACAGACAACAAAAATTCCAATTTCAATAATGCTAGCTAATTTTCAAACTTCAAATAGTAATATAATTTGCCTATAAATTGAACGGAAGAAATCAAGAAAGAAACACAACACTACTTCATCAATAGAATTCGATCAAATTTCTTTTCTTTTTCAATTCACTTTTCACTTTCATATTAGATTATAGTATTTAATATTTTATTTAAGTAGTAGTAGTTTGTGGTATAATTCAAGTTTACGGATGTTGTAGTACTGCTTTTCTACCATTCCAACTCGCTGTAAGTTTCCACGTTCCAACTTTGTTATTATATTTAAGTATCGTTATTATCGTTGTTATTACTATTGTTATTATTATTATTATTGTTGTTATTTTTATTGTTATCGTAATTATTATTATTATCGTTATTATTATCGTTATTTATTTTCATTATTGTTATCATTTATTATTATTATTATTGTATCCATGTCCACTTTATATAATTTATATTTTTACGCCGTTATAATGTCCAACTAAAAACCCACAGTGGTGACTAAAATGTAGAACCTCTGGACAAATGGATTGAACCATTTATAATATTATGGTGTAACTTTGACTATTTTTAACATTGAGTTTAATCACCGACCCATTGTTATATAATTAGATATTTTCACCCCTATCACATAATTTATCAAATTAATAAGCAAAAGTGCATTAAATTTATATAAATTATGCTTCAACACCTCAGTGATCTAGACGGACATATGGACAAATTATTGTCAACAATTTAGAAGTGTGATTTGGTGATTTGGGTAATATTATAGTTTATATAATCGTGTAATTATAAAAAGGGAAGACCGTTATAATTTTGGTATTAGCGAAAGTTAAAACCGGATTAAATCTCAATTTGAATAGTCGGGGTATAATTTAATTCGCTAAAACGAGATCTAACGAAAGTTAGATTTAATTTTAGTTAATTAAATCTTTATAAATCGAAAGATAAAATATAAGGATATATATTAAAACATCGTAATCGAACTTAAAAACAATCCATAATCCAGAGGGGACATATTTTATTAGCCACTACTTTACTTTATTTTAAATCTCATCAATTTCTCTTTTTACTACGTAGATAAATTTTAGTTACTTTTTACCATATTAATTTTTACCATATAGTAAATTTTAATTACTTTTTACTATTTTGCTATATTGCCATGAAAAACCTTATTTCTTCTATTTTGTAAAATTAGTATAAATTGTATTTTTACTTTCGTTAATTTAGTTATTTCATTTTAGTTAAATTTAAATTTCGTTCAATTAAGTAGTAAAGCATAATCCAAAACCTCCCTTTTAAATAGTTTAACTTTTAACAATTAAAAATCTTGAAAACTCCATTTCTCTGTGGAACGAACCGGATTTACCAAATAAAATATTACTATATGAATGGGACTAGTTGCCTATATGTGTGAAATCAATCCGAAATCATAAAAACGCCATACAATCACAACCAATTCGTGTAATAAATTCAATCCAAATCCGTTCAAAATAAAAGGACACGATCACGCACAGCGACTTTTTGGCGCCGCCGCCGGGGAAAGTTGGCAGTTAAATAAATAGATAATTTTTCTGATTCGTAGTAGTAGTTGGATTTGTACGTGGACTGGGTTATTGGAGCCAAACAGTACCCAATTATATTGGGACCAAACGAATCCTGCCCCTCTGCTGCATCTTTTGGCTATTCGAAACGTGGGCAAAATCAGAAGGAAAATCTGTTTGTTTAAAGGTTTTTATCATTGTTTTTATGTTATTCGATCCTCTCGTGGAAATTCATTTTCAAGAAAGTTCAATGTTTATATACTTTGTGAATAAATCCTTCAAGACTACATACAATTTAGTAATTGTATGACCCGTTCAGGAAATCCTAAACTCGTTGCACTTAATCCAGAACCTGAAAGAGGCTTGATCAAAAGATTAAAATAGGAAAAACAAAAAAAAATTAGGTAGTACTAGTAAACCGAAAACACCGAAAAATATCAAAAAAACAAGTAGGAAACATTAGTGGTCAACCAGAAATCAAAACTGAACCTGAAACCATCGTCATTAAAGAAGAAATGGCTGAAGTAACACCTGATCCAAATGATCTACCAATGTGGAATTCCAGACAAACTGCTCCCCCTCTCGCTCTTGCACCTATAAGAAGACCTGAAATTCAGGCTGAAAACTGGGAAGTCAAGGGGCAGTTTATGCACATGGTACGTGAGAACCAATTCGACGGAAGACTTAATAATAATCCGATAGAACATCTAGAAGCTTTTGAAGATTTATGTGAACTGTATAAAAACAAAGATGTTTCTTCAGATGCATTTAAGTTAAGAACTTTTCCATACTCGTTAATCGGAGACGCAAAAGCATGGTTGAAAGCATCAAAACCTGATTCTATCACAACTTTCAACGAATTAAGAGATAAATTCATTACCCAATTTTTCCCACCAGCAAAAGCTGAAAGACTTAGAACTGAAATCACCACTTTTAAACAAAAGTCGGATGAAACTCTTTATGATGCATGGGAAAGATTAAAAAGAATGTTACGAAACTGTCCGCAACACGGATTACAAAAAGGGCAAATAGTACAAACTTTTTATCGTGGTATTGATGAACATACTCGTGGTATATTAGATTCCTCCGCTGGAGGAGTATTTATGTACAAATCACCAAATCAAGCGTATGACATGTTAGAAGACATGTCAGTTCATACTTTTGAATGGACACCGTCTAGAGATCAACAACCTAGAAGGACGGTGGCAAGCCTTGAGAAAAATGAAGACAACAACACAACCATAGCTTCACTGTCGAATCAATTCAAAAAGTTTGGAAGAGAAATATAGAAAATAAATTCAACAGTTTTAGCATTGCAAGTAGGATGTGAAATCTGTGGACAGCCACATTTCACGAAAGATTGTGATATCAATGATCGGCCAATGAACTCAGTAGCACAAGTTAATTTTATGGCCAGTCAAAGACAAGGCAATTTTCAAGGAGGAAATTCTAATTATCAACCTGCAAACCCAGGATATCAAAACCCGAAGAATTTTGCTTTTCAAAGAAATGGACCACCTGGCTTTTTCAATAGAAACCAACCTCCATTTCCACCTCAACAAAATTTCCAACAACAACCGTTACCTCAATTACCGTATCAACAACAAAATCATAACACGCAACCAGTAGCGAAGAAATCTAACTTTGAAGAAGTTATGATGAATTTTGTCAAAAGTCAATCAGAAACAAATGAGCAAGTGAAGAGACAATTACATCAAGTCCAAACGGGAAATGAGCAAGTGCAAAGGAATCATCAAGCGTCAATTCAAAACCTTGAAAGAGATATGGGAAAAATGTCCCAATTGCTTGCTGAAAGGCAATCGGGAACTTTACCATCCAACACGCAACCAAACCCGAAGGGCAAGGAAACTCAAAATTCAAGTAATTTTTCACAAGTTAATTCCATAACTACTAAAAGTGGGTTAACCATTAACCCCGATCTTCCAAACCCTCATGCTCCTATTCCTGTTTCAAAAGACAAAGAACCCGTGGTGGAAGAAAATACGATGCCAACCACAAGTGCACCTAAAACTCAAAATCAACCACCATTGAAGGTATACAAACCTTCAATTCCATATCCGCAACGTTTGAAGAAAGATAAATTACAAGCACAATACAACAAATTTGCTGACATGATTAAGCAAATTTGTATAAATGTACCGCTTGTAGATGTTCTTGCGGGTATGCCGAATTATGGAAGATTTATCAAAGATCTCATAGCTGACAAAGGAAAATATGCAGAAGTTTCAACCACATTCCTTAATGAGGAATGCTCGGCAATTTTACAAAAGCAAAATTTGCCACCAAAACTTGGAGATCCTGGAAGTTTCATCATTCCTTGTCTAATGGGAGATTCAGTAATGTATGATGCATTAGCTGATTTAGGAGCGAGCATTAACCTTATGCCTCACTCTTTGTACTTAAAATTGAACTTAGGTGATTTAAAACCAACCAGGATGTGTATACGATTAACTGATAGAACTTACAACTATCCTATTGGCATTGCTAAAAACCTACCAGTTAAAGTAAATCACTTAATCTTTCCTGCTGATTTCGTTGTTCTTGAAATGGAAGAAGATAGTAAGGTTCTCCTAATTCTAGGGCGTCCCTTTCTAAATACTGCAGATGCAATTGTGCGCGTAAAAGAGAAAAATTTCAGCTTAGGTGTGGGGGAGGATAGAATTATATTGAACATAGATAAGGCTATGAAACACCCTATGTCTCCTGATGACGAATGTTTCCAAATAGACATTGTTGATTGTTGTATTGAGGAAGAACTACAAGAACTATTAAAAAATTGACACCTCAGAGTTCACCCCGATAGGTGAAGGTGAAGATTTTGATGTCGATATGGAGTTAGATAAGCTGTTGAAGGTATTCACTGATGAAGAATACGTAAAAGAAGAAATTCTCGGGGAAGATGAACCTTTTGAAGAAATTACCGATGGTAATAGGTTCCGGATAAAATCTTCCTTAGAAGAACCACCCACCTTGGAACTTAAAGAACTCCCGGAACATTTGGAGTATGCTTATCTCCAAGGAACGTCACAATTACCTGTCATAATTTCATCAAAACTTTCCGATGACGAAAAGGGTAGGTTAATGTCTGTTTTAAAAACCCACAAAAAGGCAATTTCCTGGAAAACAACTGATATTCTTGGGATTAACCCTACTTATTGTACTCACAAAATCCTAATGGAAGAAGATTTTAAACCCGTGGTACAAAGGCAACGGAGGTTAAACCCTAACATAAAAGAAGTTGTCAAAAAGGAGATCATCAAATTACTTGATGCCGGGTTAATTTACCCTATATCCGATAGCCCGTGGGTTAGTCCTGTGTAAGTAGTACCTAAGAAAGGAGGAACCACTGTTATTCTAAATGATAAAGACGAACTCGTTCCTACAAGAACAGTTACTGGGTGGAGAGTCTGTATAGACTATCATCGTCTAAACGACGCTACAAGGAAAGATCATTTCCCGCTACCATTTATCGACCAAATGCTAGAACGTTTGGCGGGAAAAGATTACTACTGTTTCCTTGATGGATTCTCCGGTTATTTTCAAATTCCAATTGATCCAAAAGACCAAGACAAGACCACATTTACTTGTCCATTTGGTACTTTTGCCTACCGACGAATGCCATTCGGATTATGCAATGCACCAGGCACCTTCCAAAGGTGTATGATGGCAATTTTTCATGACATGATTGAAGAAAGTATAGAAGTCTATATGGATGATTTCTCTGTTTTTGGAGACTCCTTCAAATCATGTCTCTCAAACCTTGAACGAATGCTAATTCGTTGTGAAGAATCAAATCTTGTTTTAAACTGGGAGAAATGCCACTTCATGGTGAAGGAAGGCATTGTTTTAGGACACAAAATTTCTCGAGCTGGAATGGAAGTAGACAAAGCTAAGATCGATGTTATTTCAAAACTTCCTACTCCAACCAATGTTAAAGGAATTCGTAGTTTCCTTGGTCATGCGGAATTCTATCGACGATTCATAAAGGACTTTTCCAAAATCGCTCGACCCATGACTAAAATTCTTGAGAAAGACAGTACATTCGATTTTAACGAAGAATGTCTAAATGCTTTCTCCATTCTGAAAGAGAAACTTACGAATGCACCCATTATAGTATCACCCGACTGGTCCAAACCTTTCAAGCTAATGTGCGATGCTAGTGATTTTGCGCTGGGAGCTGTTTTAGGTCAACGTCAAGATAACAAATTTCAACCAATCTACTATGCAAGTAAAACACTTACAAGAGCTCAGTTGAATTACACAACTACTGAGAAGGAGCTTCTTGCAGTAGTTTTTGCTTTCGATAAGTTTAGATCATACCTAGTGTTATCTAAAACAATTATTTATACCGATCATTTAGCCCTAAAGTACTTATTCAAAAAGCAAGATGTTAAACCTAGACTCATTCGTTGGATTCTTCTCCTACAAGAATTCAAAATTGAAATCAAGGATAAAAAGGGTGCTGAAAATCTCGCTGCGGATCACTTGTCCCGTCTTGAAAATCCTAACTTAGAAACACTCGACGAATCTGTTATTCACGACACTTTTCCAGACGAGTTCCTTATGAAAATTGAAACGGAAGAATAAATTCCATGGTTTGCGGACTTTGCAAATTATCTAGCCGCAGGAATTCTTGTTAAAAATCAAACTTATCAGCAAAAGAAGAAATTTTTCGCTGATCTGAAGTTTTACTTCTGGGAAAGCCCTAATCTCTTTCGTATAGGAGCAGATCAAGTTATTCGTCGATGTGTATATGGCAAAGAATCGCAACAAATTCTAGAGCACTGTCATGAAGGACCGGCTGGTGGACATTTCGGACCAAGCTATACAGCTAAGAAGGTCTTTGACTCAGGTTTTTACTGGCCTACAATTTTCAAAGATGCACACAACATGGTGAAAACCTGTGATGCTTGTCAAAGATCTGGAAATATCACCAAGAGAGATGAAATGCCACAACAAAGCATCCTAGTATGCGAAGTATTTGACATTTGGGGTATTGACTTCATGGGTCCATTCCCTGCTTCTAACAAATGAAAATACATTCTCGTAGCAGTCGATTACATTTCTAAATGGGCTGAAGCAAAAGCCCTACCCACTAACGATACTCGAGTTGTTGTCAGCTTTCTTAAAAACCTTTTCTCACGTTTCGGGATTCTAAAAGCATTAATCAGTGATCGTGGAACTCATTTTACAAATCAATTACTCGAGAAAGTACTTAAAAAGTACGGAGTTAATCATCGTTTCTCAACTTCTTACCACCCTCAAACGAGTGGCCAAGTTGAAAACACAAATCGAGGTCTTAAACGAATTTTAGAAAGAACGGTTAAGAATAATCCAAAAATTTGGCATCGAAAGCTAGATGATGTGCTGTGGGCATTTAGAACCGCATTCAAAACACCCATTGGTACTACTCCTTTCCGATTAATATATGGTAAGGCGTGTCATCTACCTGTCGAGGTTGAACACAAGGCGTATTGGGCACTAAAAGAATGTAATACAGACCTTGTGGAAGCCGGAGAAAATCGATTCTTTCAATTTCATGAATTAGACGAGCTAAGACTTCAAGCATATGAAAACTCGAGATCTTACAAAGAGAAAACTAAGAAATGGCACGATGCTTGCTTAAAAGAGAAGAAAACATTTGAACCAGGGGACAAAGTTCTAGTTTTTCAATCACGTTTTAAGTTTTCACCTGGGAAACTTAAGTCCTGATGGACGGGACCGTATGAAGTAAAACACGCATTTCTATCTGGATACGTAAAGTTATATGGCAAGAATGGTGGTACTTTTAATGTGAATGGTCATAGACTTAAATTCTATTATGAAGGGTTCAACAACACTGAAAGAGATGACATCACATTCTACCCTAAGGATAAATGAATACAGGGTAATTTTAGCTAACCACTCGCCTTCTTAAAACGTTTCAAAATATTTCAAGAGTGGAGCCCGATTGGTCTTTCCCTAGCAGGCACTAAAAAACTAGTCTTCTCCCTCCATTCTGAATTATTTTTTTTTTTTTTAGTTTTGTCTGAAATTAATATGCTTTTTAAATTTAAGTTTTGTGTGAATTTAAAAACAAAATTTACTTTATTTCATTAAGTTTAAAAAAATAATTTCTAAAAATTTGTCGTGAGTTAAACACTAGGTCGTAGAACCGAAATTGCTTTACCCAAGGACGGGGCGAAAAATTTTGTTATCATTATTTTAATATTATTGATCTAAAGTATGCCAAAAATATTATATGAATGTGGGGTAATATACCAAACTTCAAAAATATGAATATATGTTTGTAGTTTATATTATGTAAGGGTAAAAGACGCATTTTCAAATACTAGTATTAAGTTCAGCAAAAGCAACCAATTTTTGACGAAACATGTGAAAAGATGACGGAAATTTTAGGATGACGGTCAAATCAACTTCAACAGATTAAACAAATTTCGCAAGTTACGGCTTTTTAGCTAAAGAGGTTTTAACTTCCTTTCTATTCTAATTACCCTCGTGAATTTAATTTAGTCTGATTTCATTGCAAATGAGGGCATTGCATGATCTCAAGTGTGGGGAGGAGTAATAAATTCTCTCGGGTTTATACACTAGGCTTATTTTCTAAATTTTGTGAAAAATTTAATATTTTTTTACTAAATGAATTCAAATCTTGTTTAATATGTTTATGAACGATAAAACTAGGTGTTAATACCGAAATTATTGTTACCCTAAAATAAGGACATAAATTGAGAAACAACTAAAACGCTTGAATTTATTTTTTAGAAATAAAAAGGACGCATGAAAAAAGCCAAGTGTGGGGAGATTTGTCAATATATATGAACTGTTATCACATGTTTGTGCGAAGTTTATTGCAGGTACTTTTGTTTTGGGCTGTATAAATTTGTTTTACCCATTAAATTGTGAAAATTAAAGAAAATATGGATCTACACGATGAATCAATTTCATCATTAAAATGAAGTAAAGTCTTCGGAAAAAGAAACGCGCTTCTTGATTTAGGTCAGGAAGTTGTCGTCCAGACCAGTTGTAGAGTCTACAAAAAACCTTGAAAAGTTTTCTCAAAAATCAGCTGGAAATCCACGGACCTCAGCATCAAACAGGGTCGCCAAGTGGTCAGACTTATCCTATCCATGAGAGGATCTGTCTCGTAAAATGGGGAGGGCGCCGTGAAAATTAACTTGATAAGACTAATGAATCAGACCCTCAGAAAGAATAATCTCCTTAAAGATTAAAAATCATCATTTAAACCTGATATTACTCAATCCTTGAGATTGACCTTAAAGATTGAGAATTACAAACTCATGGAATTCAATGATATCTAAACTCGAGCTTGAACGATAAAATATTTTGATCAAATTAAAACCGATTTATTTTCTGAAAACCTATTTTCAATGCGTTCATTACCATTGAACGTAAAATCCTGAGAATTCATCAGAATTCATTAGGTCACCCGAACCAAATCGGGTGTCAACCGTATGAACGGTGGTTGCATAGCATGGTCGAAGATAGGACCTTGTGCCAGACCAAAAAATTATAGGGTGATCTTTGATATTTCTCCTACAAAGGATAGTAATTGCATCCGACATGTTTTTGGACCATAATCAAATGCATGTCATTAGACATTGCCTTAACAGTTGCTTGTTCAACGCTTTCCTTTACAACTGGATGGTAGTTTACCGAAAGGTAATATACGGAGCAAGTATACTGGAAGTGTGCTTTCCTAACACAAGGTAAGCAAGTGGGTGACACAAAACCGCAAGTTTTGAGCTAAAATTTTAAAATCTGAAACCCACACAACCCACAAAAACATTTTGCAACACCAATAAATGGTTAAATCGAAAAACTTATCTAGGGTAAAAGCTAGCATGAATTTTCAAAAGATCAAATATTTTCATAAAGATCCAATTTCCTTAAAGGATCTAAATTTTCATAGTCATGTGGGACTGTAAACCACATCGTTACTATCATTGTTCATACCGCCGTATTAAAATCACTGATGTATAAAGTGTGAGAATAAAAAAGTGATTCGAGTGAAGTGTGATTTTATTTCAAGTTATATATTGCTTGAGGACAAGCAACGTTCAAGTGTAGGGATATTTGATATTGCTCCAAACGAACATATATTTAGACGCAATATCATTCCATTATGTAATGTTTTTAATTGTAATTTCCTTATTTTTAGTTGTAATTGTTTAAATAAATAAGTGCGAAGACGAAAGACGCAAATCGCTCGAAAATGAAGATTTAAAGACAAAAACGAAGATTTAAAAGACAAAAACGTCCAAAATGCTCAAACGTACAAGTTACACTCCAAGTGGTTTAATTTATCGTTGAATAACGGCTAAAAATTGACAAGAGTACAAGCCGCGGAACGCAAAGTACAAGATATCTAAGCATACGAAAAGGCGTTCAAAAATCCGGAACCGAGACATGAACCAACTATCAACGTACAACTCAATGGAGCAAAAAATTACAAGTCAACTATGCACAAGAATATAATATAATATAAATATAATTAATAATAATAATAATATTATTATATATGAATCTAACAATCAACAAGATAATACAATCGATCAAGTGATGCAAGTGGCCATTTATTCAACTTTCAATCAATTTTCACAAATCAACTATACAATAGTGATGCAAGTGGCCTATAATTACGGAGCAAGTTTCAACTTCACAGACAACAAAGATTCCAATTTCAATAATGCTAGCTAATTTTCAAACTTCAAATAGTAATATAATTTGCCTATAAATTGAACGGAAGAAATCAAGAAAGAAACACAACACTACTTCAACAATAGCATTCGATCAAATTTCTTTTCTTTTTCAATTCACTTTTCACTTTCATATTAGATTATAGTATTTAATATTTTCTTTAAGTAGTAGTAGTTTGTGGTATAATTCAAGTTTACGGATGTTGTAGTACTGCTTTTCTACCATTCCAACTCGCTGTAAGTTTCCACTTTCCAACTTTGTTATTATATTTAAGTATCGATATTATCGTTGTTATTACTATTGTTATTATTATTATTGTTGTTGTTATTTTTATTGTTATCGTAATTATTATTATTATCGTTATTATTATCGTTATTTATTTTCATTATTGTCATCATTTATTATTATTATTATTATTATTGTACCCATGTCCACTTTATATAATTTATATTTTTACGCCGTTATAATGTCCAACTAAAAACCACAGTGGTGACTAAAATGTAGAACCTCTAGACAAATGGATTGAACCATTTATAATATTATGGTGTAACTTTGACTATTTTTAACATTGAGTTTAATCACCGACCCATTGTTATATAATTAGATATTTTCACCCCTATCACATAATTTATCAAATTAATAAGCAAAAGTGCATTAAATTTATATAAATTATGCTTCAACACCTCGGTGATCTAGACGGACATATGGACAACTTATTGACAACAATTTAGAAGTGTGATTCGGTGATTTGGGTAATATTATAGTTTATATAATCGTGTAATTATAAAAAGGGAAGACCGTTATAATTTTGGTATTAGCGAAAGTTAAAACCGGATTAAATCTCAATTTGAATAGTCGGGGTATAATTTAATTCGCTAAAACGAGATCTAACGAAAGTTAGATTTAATTTTAGTTAATTAAATCTTTATAAATCGAAAGATAAAATATAAGGATATATATTAAAACATCGTAATCGAACTTAAAAACAATCCATAATCCAGAGGAGACATATTTTAGTAGCCACTACTTTACTTTATTTTAAATCTCATCAATTTCACTTTTTACTACGTAGATAAATTTTAGTTACTTTTTACCATATTAATTTTTACCATATAGTAAATTTTAATTACTTTTTACTATTTTGCTATATTGCCATGAAAACTTTATTTCTTCTATTTTGTCAAATTAGTATAAATTGTATTTTTACTTTCGTTAATTTAGTTATTTCGTTTTAGTTAAATTTAAATTTCGTTCAGTTAAGTAGTAAAGCATAATCCAAAACCTCCCTTTTAAATAGTTTAACTTTTAGCAATTAAAAATCTTGAAAACTCCATTTCCCTGTAGAACGAACCAGATTTACCAAATAAAATATTACTATACGAATGGGACTAGTTGCCTATATGTGTGAAATCAATCCGAAATCATAAAAACGCCATATAATCACAACCAATTCGAGTAATAAATTCAATCCAAATCCGTTCAAAATAAAAGGACATGATCACGCACATCACCTAGTCTATAAGGTGAGTGGAGTAATTATACGTATGTGCATATGACGTATTTATTTGTGAATGGTATGGTATGAACCATCGAGCCGGTAGTGCCATAACATGTATGCGACAAGTGTCAAGTGTGAACCATCGAGCCGGTAGCACTATAAAATAAGGCGTGAACCATCGAGCCGGTAGCGTCGAAGTGTGAACCAAAGAGCCGGTAGCACTATAAAATCATGATGTGAACCATCGAGCCGGTAGCATCAAGTGTGAACCATCGAGCCGGTAGCACTATAAAACAAAGTGTGAACCACGAGCCGGTAGCACTATAAAAGAGTATGACTCAAATGCGTATGGTGTGAAGCATCGAGCCGGTAGCACCATAGCGTTATGGTTAACCATATGGGGGTTTGTTAATTGTTTAGCATCTTACATATGTAGATTGTGTGGAGTATATGCTAATGTGGGTTTGTGATATTGTACAACTTGTTAGTATTACGAGTATGATGACATGCTATCTGAGTTACAAGTTTGTATACGATATTGTGTAAGTGGTTGCAAGTAAGTAGGTTATATATGTATATGTATAACTATTGCACTCACTAAGCTTTAGCTTACCCTCTCGTTGTTTACATTTTTTGGTGCGAACACGGAGAAAGGAAAAGGGGTTATGGGGCATTAGATTCCCATGATGCATGCTAGTTAAAGCTTTTGGAAGATGACCTAATGCTTTTGGGTAGTTTAGCCCCCAAACCATGTTCGGGTGTAGTTTGGATTAAAACTATCATTTCAAATGGGTCGAACTTGTATTACATTTGATTAATGGCCCTAGTGCCTTTTGTAAACACTAAACTTGTTGTACATTTTAATGGGTTGTATGGAATGGTTTTTATCAATCCAATGGCACGTTAATGTTCGTTACTATATAAAAAAAATATTATCCGGTTGAATACGGGTTGGGTTGTTTCAAGTGGTATCACATGGTCTAAGGGATTTAGGCGATTTGAGATAGGTGCCTAGACTTAGACTTTATTGAGTATGCATTTTATGCGGGACTTGTAGGAGACGGGTCGGACCGGGGGATTTGTTAGTGCCTAGGTTTAGGTGGACTAACTATGCGCTAATTGTTTTGTGTTGTGTTTTATAACCATCAGGCGAGATAGACGTTGTACTAGCGAGTTAATGCGACATGCTCGCGTAACAATGATTAGCTACCATTGTTATGGGTTCAAATCATGTCAAACATGCGATGTATGATGATTGTTAAGCAAGATGGGGCGGTGAGGTGAACATGTATTTGTGTCATGTCTTTTCGTTCGTTGTTTAATATTTTTCGTTTTATAGAATGAAGATGAGAAATGGACACGATACCAATGAGGGAGGCACGAGCGAGGACGTTGAACTCACAGCCAAGGTTGAGGCCATCTTTAAAAAGCTAAAAGCGGAATTTCTCGACGATATCCGAAAGGTCTTCCAAGAATTGGTTGATGGGCAAGTAACCGAAATGATCAATGAGCGAATGAATGCCGCGATCGAGGAGGCATTAGAAGCTAGAAACATTCATCCTCGTGGTGAAGGGGGTGATGGTAATGGTGGTTATGGAAGGCGAGACTTCTACTACAAAAATTTCAAGGATGCTCAACCTCCTATGTTCAATGGGGTACGAGATCCGTTGAAAAGCACGTGTTGGATCTCCGACATCGAGGGGGCTTTTCGTATCACGGAATGTCCTCCCGAGAAAAAGACGAGATACGGTTCTAGCATGTTACGTGAAGAGGCCAAGTTGTGGTGGGACGATAAAATTAAGTTTTATGGTGAAGAGCAATGCATGAGCTTGACGTGGGAAGAGTTCAAAAAGGAATTTTTCAAAGAATACCGAACTCCTTCCGACCTTGATAAAATCCAGGACGAGTTGCACCATTTGCGACAAGGTTCAATTGACTTAGTTACCCTCAAGTCGACCTTTTTGGCAAAGACTCGTTTTTGCCCAGAGTATGTTGGCGATGATCACAAGTTGATGCTTGATTTTTATCGTACACTAAACGATGAGTTAAAGCGTAAGATTAGTCGGGGAATGGCTAAGTCTTTTGAGGAATTGTTTGAGTTAGCCCGGGGCTTCGAACCGGAAGTCCCAAAGCAAAGCGATTTCTCTTTCTCTAAGAGAAAATTTGAAGGTTCGAGTCACTCGAACCTTTTAAACAGAAAGTTTAACAAAGGGTCCGAAAGTGTTAATAGCGTGAAGAAAGGTGGTTCTTTGAGTTATGGGCCCACATGTTTTAATTATAATCAAAGGGGGCACCTGGCCCGTGATTGTACCAAGGCGTCGAGCAAACTCACTTGTTATAATTGTGGTAAAGAAGGGCACCGAAGGCCGGAGTGTCCCGATTTGAACACCGATCATGTTAAGAAGTTGGAGAAGACGGCGGGTACGGCTCGAGGACGTAATTATTTGATGACCCATGATGAGGCCAAGCAATCAAACGAAGTTGTCTCAGGTACTTTCATGGTTAACTCTAATTCGGCAAGGATCCTATTTGATAGAGGTGCTAATTTATCGTTTGTTTCTCCAAAATTTGTGCCTAAACTTAATAAGCCGCTAGCTAAGTTAAGTCATCCGGTAGAAGTTGAAATAGAGGATGGTAAGACGGTGCTAGGGGTTGATGTTTGTAATGATTGTGATATTGTGTTCGGTTCCGAAACGTTTAAAATTGATCTCATTTCGATGACTTTCGGTGAGTTTGATGTTGTCGTTGGTATGGATTAGCTCTATCATTATAGAGCCGATATTGCATGCTATGAAAAGTCTATTAGGGTAAAGACACCAAGTGGGGGATAACTAATTATTCATGGCGAGAGACGGAGAAGACTTGTGCCGATATGCACTCTTGCACGGGCACGCCGTTTTCTTAATAGTGGTGGTATGGCTTTTCTTGCTCATGTAGTTGATACTCATGAAGAGCCACCATCCATTCGTGAAATCCCGGTGGTTAGTGAATTCGAAGACGTTTTTCCGGACGAATTACCGGGTGTTCCGGCAGAAAGACAAGTTGAATTTCGCATTGAGTTGGTTCCGGGTGCTACTCCCATTGCTAAAACTGCTTATCGTTTAGCGCCAAACGAAATGCAAGAATTGTTAAATCAAACCCAAGAGTTACTTGAGAAGGGTTTTATTCGACCGAGTGCTTCACCATGGAGCGCTCCGGTTTTATTCGTGAAAAAGAAGGATGGTAGTATGCGGATGTGCATTGATTATCGGGAGTTGAATAAAGTGACGATAAAGAATCGTTATCCATTGCCTCGGATTGACGATTTGTTTGACCAACTCCAAGGTGCAACTTATTTCTCGAAGATCGACCTACGGTCTGAATATCACCAAATGCGGGTCCGTGAGGAAGATATTGAGAAAACCGCCTTTCGAACGCGTTATGGGCATTTTGAGTTTGTAGTTATGCCTTTTGGTCTTACGAATGCACCGGCGGCATTCATGGATCTTATGAACCGAGTGTGCCAACCTATGTTGGACAAGTCGGTAATTGTGTTCATTGACGACAAACTTGTCTATTCGAAAAGTATGAAGGAACATGAACATTATTTGCGTGGTGTGTTGAAGACGTTGCGGAAGGAGAAGTTGTATGCAAAATTCTCCAAATGTGAATTTTGGCTAATGGAAGTTCAATTCCTTGGCCATATCGTGAACAAAGATGGTATTCAAGTAGATCCAGGGAAGATTGAGACGGTAAAGAGTTGGGGACGACCGACTACGCCTACGGAAATCTGAAGTTTTCTCGGATTGACCTGTTTTTATCGTCGGTTTATCCAAGACTTTTCTAAGATCGCCTCTCTACTGACGAAGTTTACGAGGAAGAACGCGAGATTTAATTGGAAAAACGAGCAAGAAATTGCTTTTCAATTATTAAAAGATAAGTTGTGTCAAGCTCCGGTGTTAGTGTTGTCGGAAGGTGTAGAAGATATGACGGTCTATTGTGATGCTTCATTAAATGGGCTCGGTTGTGTTCTAATGCAAAGAGGCAAAGTCATCGCTTACGCCTCTCGACAATTAAAGGAACACGAAACGAGATATCCGACTCATGATCTTGAGTTGGCGACGGTGGTACACGCGTTAAAAATTTGGCGCCATTACTTGTATGGTGTTAAGTGTACGATTTATTCGGATCACAAGAGCTTAAAACATCTTTTTGATCAACGAGATTTGAATTATCGTCAACGTAGATGGATGGATGTGGTGAAAGACTATGATTGTGAAATACTTTATCATCCGGGTAAGGCGAATGTGGTCGCGAATGCGTTAAGCCAAAAGAGTCAACATCCGGCGATACGAGTAGGATCGTTACGCATGATTATTACTAACGATTTTCTTGTTAAGCTTGGCGAGACTCAAATCAAAGCTTTTGTTAACAATAAGCATGAGGAACGAATCGTGGGACAAATGGAGTTTATTACCTTAGGTCTGCATGGTTTGTTATCTTTTCAAGGAAGAGTGTGGGTGCCTAAAATGGGTGATCATCGACGAGTGCTACTTGATGAAGCACATAAGTCAAAGTATTATATTCACCCGGGCGCAACGAAAATGTATCTTGATTTAAGAAAGGAGTATTGGTGGCCGGGCATGAAACGTGATGTTGTTAAGTATGTTGAACAATGCGTCACGTGTTTACAAGTTAAGGCCGAACACCAAAAGACGTATGGTATGTTACAACCGTTAGAAATCCCGAAATGGAAATGGGAGCACATTACCATGGATTTCATTACAAAGTTACCAAAGACGGCGAGAACCCAATTTGATTCGATTTGGGTGATAGTTGATAGGTTAACGAAGAGTGCCTTGTTTCTTCCCATTCGGGAAGCGATATCATCAGAGACTTTGGCTAATTTGTTTATCAAGGAAGTGATATCAAGGCATGGGGTTCCTATATCTATTATTTCGGATCCAGATACTCGTTTCACATCATGGTTTTGGGAAGCATTTCATGAAGATATGGGTACACAATTGAAATTGAGCACGGCGTACCATCCTCAAACGGACGGTCAAACCGAACGTACGAATAAAACATTAGAGGATATGTTACGGGCATGTATTATCGATTTCGGTGGTAGTTGGTATGAGCACTTACCCTTGGTGGAATTCTCGTACAATAATAGCTATCATGCTAGTATTGGAATGCCACTGTACGAGATGCTTTATGGGCGTAGGTGTCGAACCCCGATTTGTTGGGGTGAAGTGGGTCAAAGAGAAATCGGGAGTACCGATTTGGTTCTAGGGACGAATAGTAAGATTGATATGATTCGGGCTCATTTGAAAAAGGCTCAAGATAGACAAAAGTCGTATGCCGACAAACGAAGGCGACTGATCGAATTCCAAGAAGGGGATATGGTGATGCTTAAGGTTTCGCCATAGAAAGGTGTTATTCGGTTTCGAAAATGAGGAAAGTTAGCTCCTCGGTTTATTGGTCCTTTTAAGATTTTAGCTCGTGTTGGTGAAGTCGCGTATCGTTTGGAGTTACCCAAAGAGCTTGCGGGGATCTATAATACATTTCATGTTTCCCATCTCCGTAAGTTTCTTGCGGATGATTCTTCGTGGGTACCATTAGACGAGATCGAACTAAACGACAAGTTAGAGTATGTTGAGAAGCCGATTGCTATACTCGATGAGAAGGTAAAGAGGTTGATGAATAAAGAGGTGAGGACTTTTAAAGTTCAATGGAGTTGTAGTAAGGGTTCCGAGTTTACGTGGGAACCCGAAGAGTTTGTATTGGCGTATCTTTCGGCTTGTCATGCGGCTTGGATCGCGAGGACGCGCTCCGATTCAAGTGCGAGAGAGTTGTAACATCCCGTTTTCTTCATACGTGTCTTAAGGTACTTATTTAATCGTTAGAACGTTTATATTTCGCTTGTTTATGTGATTAAACGATTTAAAGTGTTAACTCGATGTATACGAGATATATTCATATATCACGTTTGAGATTGGATGCATGTATAAGTATATGCATAGGTTTTGATAGCGTTAAGTCATGTGAGACTTAAAGACGAATTTTAAACGAATATAGGAAGCGTGAACGAGGTGTACAAGTCAAATAAATCATTGTTGATTTAAAATAGTCGAAATGTCCAGTTACAGGCCATTGCTGCGCCGCGAGGTTCTTGGGCGCGCCACGATAAATAAAGAAAATCAAAATCAGGAGTGGATTAAGACATCTCGAAAAATCAGTTAATTGTCGTGCCGCAACAAAAGGGGTCGCGCCGCGACCCTACTGGTATGCTGATTCGTTTTTCTGATTTAAAAAGGAGTGGTTCAGGGTATTTTCATCTTTTCGTGTGTGGACCAGATTTGTGGCTCAAATATCAGCCAATTATCTCATTTATTTCATTTCATTTCTCTTTTCTTTTGTTATTTTCTCTCAAAACACAAAACCCATTTAAATCCAAAGTGAGATTTGAGAGTAAAGATTTGAGATTTGATCTTTGGAGCAAGAAGTAAAGTTGTTCTCCTTGTTCTTAGCTACGAGTGGATAGTGTTGGTAAGTCTTAACTCCATGTTTTGAGTTTTAGTTAATTTATGGCTAGGGTTTGGGTCATTGGAGGCTTGTAAGGCCCATTTGGGGGTTAAATGGGTGAATTTGGGTAATATTGATGTAAGAAAACCCTAATAGCTATAATCTAGGGTTTGGTCATGTAAATCGAGATTTGTAAGTGTTAAATTCTGTTGTTAGTCACTAATACACTTGTAAATTGATGAAAGACTTGCTAATGGGTTCGTGTTTGACCAAATTGCGAGTCTAAGTGTTAAAATGGGTCAAAAGGGGCAATGTTGACCTAGTTGGGCAAAGATGAGTATGAAAATACCCTAAAAGGTGGTAGTTATTGTTATTGAACTATAATCACTAGTTTTTAGTGATTGATGATGAAGTCTTGGCCATTAATGGGTGGTTTGGAGTAAATGGGCCATTTAATGCAAATGGGTCATTAAATGCTTAAGTGATAAATGTTGGTGACAAGTCCAACTAGTTTGGTGTATTGAAATTGTACTTATTGTATTAGGTACTTCACTTTGAAGCTTGCGGAGTTGTTAATTCATCGCCTAGTATATAAGGTGAGTGGAGTAATTATACGTATGTGTATATGACGTATTTATTTGTGAATGTTATGGTATGAACCATCGAGCCGGTAGTGCCATAATATGTATGTGACAAGTGTCAAGTGTGAACCATCAAGCCGGTAGCACTATAAAATAAGGCGTGAACCATCGAGCCAGTAGCGTCGAAGTGTGAACCAAAGAGCCGGTAGCACTATAAAATCATGATGTGAACCATCGAGCCGGTAGCACTATAAAACAAAGTGTGAACCACGAGCCGGTAACACTATAAAAGAGTATTACTCAAATGCGTACGGTGTGAACCATCGAGCCGGTAGCACCATAGCGTTATGGTTAACCATATGGGGGTTTATTGATTGTTTAGCATCTTATATATGTAGATTGTGTGGAGTATATGCTAATGCGGTTTTGTGATATTGTACAACTTAGTATTACGAGTATGATGACATGCTATCTGAGTTACAAGTTTGTATACGATATTGTGTAAGTGGTTGCAAGTAAGTAGGTTATATATGTATATGTATAACTATTGCACTCACTAAGCTTTAGCTTACCCTCTCGTTGTTTACATTTTTAGGTGCGAACACGGAGAAAGGAAAAGGGGTTATGGGGCATTAGATTCCCATGATACGTGCTAGTTAAAGCTTTTGGAAGATGACCTAATGCTTTTGGGTAGTTTAGCCCCCAAACCATGCTCGGGTGTAGTTTGGATTAAAACTATCATTTCAAATGGGCCGAACTTGTATTACATTTGATTAATGGCCCTAGTGCCCTTTGTAAACACTAAACTTGTTGTACGCTTTAATGGGTTGTATGGAATGGTTTATATCATTCCAATGGCACGTTAATGTTCGCTACTATAAAAAAAATAAAAAATTATTCGGTTGAATACGGGTTGGGTTGTTTCACTTTCAAGTTGAGCAAGTCAGCAACTAAAGAGTTAAACCTAATGAAGGTTTGCTTAAGTGTCTCAGTTTTGTAGGCAAAGAACATTTTATATTCTCTTTTCAAAGCTATAATCTTATTTTGCCTAACTTCATCCATACCCTCATATGTAACATGAAGATAGTCTAACATAGCTTTAGCATTTGATTTTTCCTTAATCAGTTTAAACAGATGGTTCGGTAAGGTTATTGCTAACAAGGTTCTGATCTTAGGGTCAAGTCCAACACAACGTTTGTCCTCATCCACCCATCTAGATAGGGGAAGAACAACTTCTCTGCCAAGAATAACAGGAGTGTCTGCTGTAGAAGGTACACTATCAATTGTTTCAGTAGGAATGATGGACCATCAGTATCAATGCCAGGCATGAGTGGGTCAATAGACTCAAGGTGAAGCAGAAACCTAGCCTTCCAGGTTTCATACTCATCTTCATCAAACTTAGGTGGTCCATTGGATGACCCATTTTCAAGGTAAGCTGAGTTTGTGTATGCAGCCATGAGAGAATTCAGATTCAAAATATTAAATTATCAAGACTGAAGCTCTGATACCAGTTGTTGGTCACTTGATTAACAACAGGAGTATTGTAGAGGGGGTGAATACAATTCTTTAGATTATCTTAACAATTTAAGCTAATTAGTATTCATGCAAATAAATTAAATAAGAGTCAAGGTAATTTTCAACGATTATTCTTTATTGATATAAATCACAAAGAATCACAACTATTCTTGGCGGAATGATAGTTGGTTAATAAAGATTCACCTAAGTTATAGCTATTGAGGTTATCTAAAGATATTACACGTTTGGACTCTTAATAAATAAAACCCACACCACTAGTTGTTACAATAGTGGATACATCAATTTATAGTAGTCCTATTAACCGTGTAAATATTCTATTGTCCACTGGTACATAGGATGTCTGTACTTGTGGAGACAACTGCATAAGAGAGCGTGCTCTCTTCTTTCCTCTTTGGTAGCTATTTGCATGAACACCCCGATTCGGTTTGGCACCACTATTTGATTAAACAAATAGAATGTTGTGTTCCCTAGGCATTGACAAAGAATAACACATGTCTGCACATGTGTTAAACTTCTGCATTCCCACATGGTCTTGTAAGGTAACTGGTCAGCCGCCGACGCGTGTCCTTTTCTGTTCAACTTTGTCTTTGACTTCTGTTGAATAGTACAATTGATGTAGACCATTCGGGAAACCACTATGCTTGTAATGGAGCATAGTTGTCTTGTGTAGTAAACTGCTTTCCAGTCATGCTGGTTCTTCTATGCTGAGTCACTTGATATTCTTAAATTGCTGGGTACACATCCTGTGCTAATTGAAGAATACTGTCTACCTTGTGCTGGTAGACTAGGCATCAAACTAAACACTCGACACAGCAATATTTGTTGTTTGTACATAAACAAACATGTGCTGGCTGCACATGACATTCTAGTATATGTATCTGCTATTTTGTCATGATTAAATCATTAATTACATTGGGGACTCAACAATATATATAAATCATTAATTTTGTCATGATTAAATCATTAATTACATTGACAATATATATATATATATATATATATATATATATATATATATATATATATATATATATATACAAATGCTATATAAATACAAATATAAATATAAAAAATATATAAACATATAAATTAACCTATAAATATACGGGTCATATCTTTTCCATGTTTTAAATCCTCCGAAACCGTAACCCAACTTTTCGCCAAATGTAACTTGTCATGCGTGGTTCATATATTGACAATGGCTCCACTTCATTTCCCTTTTTATTCGGCACTCGGTTCTTCAACAACGAGCTATCCTTTTCCGTTATCTCGTACACGTTGAGACGTTGGTGTTGGTACTTCGTCTTGAAATGATTACGAGTTCGAATCGGTTCTTTGTTGAGTATATTTCCATGCCCAAAATTGTTCCATTTCTTCCGGATATAAAAATTGAGTTTGTGAAACTTGTGTTTGATATGAGTTATATGGATTAGTGAAAACGTTTTGTAGGTTTGTAAACGGAGTAAATGGATTCCATTGACTTGAGTATGGATTGACGGAATTGTATAAATTGTTTGTACGTTATGGAATTTTGAATTGTTGAGATTATTTTGATTGCTAGACATTCTTTAAGATTGTAGAGAGAAATGAAAAGAAGTGCTTTTCATTTTAAATTATGAAAAAATAGTATACGGAGTAAATAATTAAGGTGCATTAAAAATAATTTTTAACAATATGTTTTTATATTCATTAACTATGTTTAGTTTGACTCTTAATAATTAAATTATGTTGGATGACTAAATAATTAAAGTTAAAGTGTATATAATTATATTATGTTCAATAAACTACCTATTTTTCCAAGTAATGATTCAACAACATATTTGTAGCGGTTTTTATCAAACTATACAGTATCAAAAAAATTTTGGTCCTCCCAAAGAATTTGCTGAAGATCTGCTACTGATGTGCAGTACTTGAAAAGGTGATTAACATATTTATATTTTTGCGTCTAGCAATTTGGGAATTTCAACGCTATGCATAACACTATCGAATAATATTAGCTTATAACCCAATACTAATCGATTACAAAAATAAACCAACCAAAATACCAAAATGCACCTACAAAAACGTGCTGAGTCATTCCGTAACTAGTTATTATTATTATTATTATTATTATTATTATTATTATTATTATTATTATTATAAAATTCTAACAAAATTTTCTTACCCATATTATGTGGCAAAACTAAAATCAAGATCAAGATAGAGAATGAAGAGCGGGTAAAAAAAAAAAAAACACTTAATTATAACATGTCATTTTCTTTTATAAACTTTTGATATAATTATTTTTGTTTGTAAACCTATCATTTTAGAATATCCCAACGACCGGTTCACTGATTTAGTAACCACTTGTCAATAATAAAGATATTATCTTCATCTATTTTGTATCAAGTTCAAACAAAATGGAGCCATGTTAGTGGAGCCCATTTAATAATGCAATTGCAATTGCAATCGCAATCGCAATCGCAATAATACACATAAACGCTTTTGCAGCAGTTATGTTATATTCTGACTAACCTAAATTAACTAACAAGATTTACAAAAACATAACTATAAATTAAATCACTCATCAACACAACTTCAACATGCATAACAACTTCTTTAATTCATATATCATTCTTCATTAAACGTTCTAGTACTACTATTACATGCTAGCTAAACCAGAACACGAGTGATTCCCAGTAGCTGCATAACGTCCGTTATTGGCGTCGGGTAGTGGACGAAAAAAAGCGTCCTATCGGGTGAACTTTTCCCGACGATGTGATTTTCGGTTCGGAATGGAAGTTGGCGGTAGGAGTTGGTTTAGTTACGTGTTTCATTTTGTTTTTTAGGCGTTGTTGTTGGTGGTTAAGTTGGGCATAACTGAATCCGACTGAAGACATATTGTTTGATAAGGTTTTTTGAGGTAAAATTTGAGGTGTGGAATGTGGATAACTTGGAAAATATTTGGGGTTTTATAGGCGAAGGATCTTTTTAGGTTATGCATATCCAATTTTGTGCTAATGGGCCTAGTGGGACTAAGTGAAAAAGATGTTTTATTTGCGTGAGTATTTTACATTTTATGATGACAACATAATATAATATAATATAAACAATATGGAGTAATAATAATAATAATAATAATAATAATAATAATAATAATAATAATAATAATAATAATAATAATAATAAGCACCCTTCTTCTATCGCTCCATCCTTGCCTGATATGACGGTTGATCACCTTCACCTCGTTACGACTTCTGCTGTTGTTTTGGGCCAGATTAAAAGTTTTCCTCGGGGCACTTCATGTGGTAGGGATGGTTTACGTGCACAACACCTTATGGATTGCTTGAGTGGTGCTGCTGTGGCAGTCTCGGATGAGTTGGTTGGCTCTATTACCGGAGTCGTTAATCTCTTTCTAGCTGGAAGGTGCCCTATGGAATTAGGAGAGTATATTGCTAGTGCTCCCCTCACACCGCTTGTCAAGCCCGGCGGTGGTCTTCGTCCTATAGCTGTGGGTACTGTTTGGCGACGTCTTGTTTCGAAGGTTGGCGCTGCTATGGTTGGCCAGTCTTTGGAAAGTTACTTCGATGGTCTTCAGTTTGGTGTTGGTGTTTCTTCAGGTGGTGAGGCTATTCTTCATGCTGTGAATCGGCTGATTGAGGATCGTGGCTCTGATGTTGGTCTCTCTATGTTATTAGTTGATTTTCAAAATGCCTTCAATCTAGTTGATCGTACGGTCATGTTACGTGAAGTTCGCCGCCTTTGTCCGAGCCTTTCTCGGTGGGTTGAATTTTGCTACTCTAATCCAGCCAGATTGTATTATGGGGACCACACATTATGGTCTTCTCAGGGGGTGCAACAGGGTGATCCCCTTGGTCCGCTGCTTTTTGCTTTGGTCCTACAACCCTTGGTTTCTAGAATCAGAGATAATTTTGAGGTTTGTCTTCAGGCGTGGTATTTGGATGATGGTACTATTATTGGGGACACTTTGGTGGTGGGGAAGGTTTTGCATTTGATTATGGAGGATGGGCCTCGTTTTGGGCTGCATCTCAACGTTGAAAAAACAGAAATTTTCTGGCCTACGGAGGACCCTCGCAGCAGGCAAGTAGGTGTCTTTCCTCCTAATATTGCTCGGCCTTTGAATGGTGTTAAGTTGCTTGGGGCCCCCGCAAGTTCCGATCCTGGTTTTAGTAGTGAACTGGTGATGCAAAGGGTGACCAAGTCCATTGCGCTTATGGATAAGGTTGCTAAGCTTGATGATCCTCAGTGTGAGTTGTTGTTGCTTAGGGCATGTACGGGAGTTTCTAAACTCTACTTTTCCTTGCGTACTTGTCCTCCTAGTATATTTGAGGCGGCTCAACGCGTTTTCGATGGAGCCCTTCGATCTTCCTTGGAGCGTATTGTTACCGCTTCAGGGCCTGGGTTTGGTGATTGGCAGTGGCGGCTTGCCACCTTGCCATTTGCATTTGGAGGGCTTGGTGTTTATTCTGCGGGAGATGTTCGTCATTATGCTTTTCTGGCTTCTCGATTACAGTCTGCTGGATTGCAGACCAAGCTACTACGTCATGTGAGTATTGTTGGTCTTGGTCGTGCTTTTGAAGATGCATTGGGTCTGTTTAATAAAACAGTTGGGTTTGATATTTTAGGTAATCCGAGTGAGGTCGCTGCCCCAATACTCATGAAGAAATTGGCAGATGTTTATTTCACAAAGGTTACCGCTTCTGCAGAATCCACTTTTTCGTTATCTCCTCGACAATCGGCCTTATGGAAATCACAGCAGAGTGATCACACCTCTGCTTGGCTAAGGGCAGTCCCTATTTTGGGGTTAGGTCAGACGATGAACGCAAAGACTTACCGATGTGTGTTGTGCTACAGGTTAGGTGTTCCATTGTTCTCTATCTCGACGGCATGCTCTGCCTGTTCAAGGGTTTTTACTGGGGATATTTTCGGGGATCACGCGGTGTCTTGTGCTGGTATGGTGGGTATTAAGCATCGACATAATATTGTCCGGGATTCCCTTGTTGATGTTTGTTATCGATCTGGGATTTCAGCGAGAAAGGAGGTTGACATTGGATTGTCTGGAGGGAACGACAGGGCCCTCAGACCTGCAGATGTGTTACTTTATTCCTGGGATTGTGGTCGCGATGTTTGTGTTGACTTGACAGGATCTTCTCCTTTGACACAGTCTGGGCTTTCTGACTTTGTCCCTGGACGTGCTGTGATTGATGCGGCTCGTCGGAAGCGGGTCAAGTACGAATCTAGTTGTCTGGCGATTGGTTATGGTTTCATTCCTTTCTCATTTTCTTCCCTTGGGGAATTAGAGAAGGAGGCTGTTTCTTTGCTAAAGCGGGTTCAGAAGAGTTCGATGGCGCAAGATATTGGTGCCGGTGCTGCTGCTCATATTTTTACTAGGATAGGTTTTGCTATTGCTTGAGGTGTGGGGGCCCAGATTGTCTCTAGGCTTCCCACTAATTTTTTGTAAGTTTTAAAACTTTTAAGTTTATTATAATAATAATAATAATAATAATAATAATAATAATAATAGTTATTATTATTATTATTATTATTATAATAAAAATAATAATAATAATAATAACAATAATAATAATAATAATAATTTTGAAGAGCAACCTTTTTTTAAGGATAGAGAGAAGCCCACAAGAAGTGAGCAATGCAAATCGGCCACAATGCATCTAGACTATTACATAATAAATTTTTATTTTTTATTTTTTTGCCAGCGAATGGGATTATTCGAAGGGACTAAACCACCCGTTGCGATCATCTTCCGTTTCGACTATGCCGATGCATCGATAATAACCTCGCTCCCATCGCTGCCCGGGAGGAAACCTTGAAACCGATCGAAGGGCACGACCAAGTAAAAGTCCTCTCTCCTTTGCCCCCCAAACGATATGGAAAATGTGTCATGGGTGGATACTTCATTGCAGGGATGAAATTGTGTTTTAAATATGTAACCAACGGGGGTCGAACTTCTGACCTCCCCTAAAGAAGACAGACCACCAACTATTAGACCACATCACAACTTCACTATTACATCAAGTAGTGACCATCAATTACATTTACTTGTTTTATTAAAAAGAACACATGCATCAAATGACTTCACTTCTAAACTATAGAGTTCTTAACATTTATTAAGGATACAAAATCTACATATAAGTCCGCGAAAAGTGAGCAATGCACCTCAACCTCAATACATCTCGCTTATTATATGAAATCCCCCTTCTCTAAAATCTAGAACCCCTTCTCGTATCTCGTGACACATAAGTTATGCCATCTTCATTCAATAATATTAAGTAGTGTAGAGGTCCGCGCTTCGCGAAGGATATTTGTAGGCGTTTGTGGGTGAAGCAGACGTGTTGAAATCGATCATTGCCCAAATTGACACCCAAATGACCTAAATATTCTCTTCCCGATCCTCTGGAAAAACTGTTACAGACTGATTTTTCTGCTTAGCTCTTGCCAGTTTGACCACCATTACCAACAATGATCACCATCAACAACTACCACCATCAAATACCACCACCATCAACCACCTCCGCTACCACCACCAACCACCACCACCAACAACCACCACCACCAACAACGACCGACACCACCAGCCTCCACCACCAACAACCACCACTACCACCAACCGTCACCACCTCCTACCACCACCACCTCCTACCATCACCACCATCAACCACTACCAACCACCACCAACACCACTCACCACCACCAACCACCACAAACTACCACCACCTACCACCACCAACCACCACAACCTACTACCACCCATCACCACCACAAACCACCACCACAAACCACCACCACCAACACATCCTATAACCACCATCACTTACCACCACAATCACTACCCACAACCACCAACCACCACCACCAACACCACCACCACCATCAACTATTACCACTAACCACTACCACCAATCACCACCACCACCCACCACCACCATCAAGCACTACCACCACCACCAACCATCACAACCCCTTACAACCACCACCAACCACCACTAACAACAACAATAACGACGATCAACCAACCACCACCAACCGTCACCACCTCCTATCACCACCACCACCAACCGCCACCACCTTTTACCATCACCACCACCACCAACCGCCACCACCTCCTACCACCACCACCATCAACCACCACCAATCACTAACCACCATCAACCACCATCCCACCACCATTAACCGCCACCACTACCTCCTACCATGCATCACCACCATCAACCACTACTAACCACCGCTACCACCAGCAGCACCACAAACTACCACCACCAACCATCGCCCACCACCACATCATGAACTAATATTTTATTAAGCTTTATAGAATTTATATATATATATATATATATATATATATATATATATATATATATATATATATATATATATATATATATATATATATATATATTACAAAGACATACGAAGCACTATGAATAAGAATAGATATCGCAATAAAATTAATGTATAATTGGCGCGATATCAAATGCCGAGTCTGAAAGGACCCGTTCATATACATTATAAACGATTCACTATAGTTGATTACATCGCGAGGTATTTGACCTCTATATGATACATTTTACAAACATTGCATTCGGTTTTAAAAGACAAACTTTCTTTACATCTAAAGTTGACGGCATGCATACCATTTCATAATATATCCAACTATAATTGACTTAATAATAATCTTGATGAACTCAATGACTCGAATGCAACGTCTTTCGAAATATGCCATGAATGACTCCAAGTAATATCCTTAAAATGAGCTAATGCACAACGGAAGATTTCTTTAATACCTGAGAATAAACATGCTTTAAAGTGTTAACCAAAAGGTTGGTGAGTTCATAAGCTTATCATAATCCATCAATTCCATAATTTTAATAGACCACAAGATTCTCATTTTTCATAAATAACATTATACTCGCAAGTGTAATAAAAATCATTCGTATGATGAACACCTGGTAACCGACATTAATATAATGCATATAGAATATCCCCCACATACTCGCAAGTATGCTATATAACGGCAATCGCAATCACCTTTTTAAATCGAAGTACTAAATCATTCCAAATTCCAGAATGGGTTTTGTTAGGCTCATAGATCTATCTTTAGGATTCGCGTCAATTAGGGGTCATTTCCCTAATTCTTAGGTTACCAGACTTGAAGGGGCGATATTCGGTTTAATAATCCAACCATACAATGTAGTTTTAAGTACTTGTGTCTATTTCGTCAAACATTGATAAAACAGCGCATGTATTCTCAGTCCCAAAAATATATATTGCAAAAGCATTTAAAAGGGGAGCAAATGAAACTCACAATACTGTATTTTGTAGTAAAAATACATATGACGTCATTGAACAAGTGCAAGGTTGGCCTTAGATTCACGAACCTATATTAATTATATATATTTATATGTTTGATCAATATCTGTCTAACAATTTAGGTCAAGTCGTAGTGTATCACAATCCTAATGCCCGAGACTAAATATGCAAAAGTCAACAAAAGTCATATTGACCAAAATGTCTTTCAAAATTTATACATGATTATTATATAGTTTAAATATAGTCGTTTTATATATTTAAATATTTTTAACAGATTTTATTAAAGTAAATAATATAGTTCTTTTATTAATAAATAAAATTTTATATTAAAATTTATATAATAAAAATATACTTTTATATATCTTAAGAAATAAAATTTATAAAGTTCATTTAATATCATAAAAATAATATGATAGGTATTATTAATGTAATTATATTATACGTAGTAAAATATCTTTGTATCACATATTTATTTGATAAAATAATATTGATAATAATAATAATAAGCAAAAGTTGTATTATTTTGTAATAATTATTATTATTCTACTAATAAAAATAACAATAATTATATTTTCTAAAAATGATAAAATGATAATAGTAATAAAATGATAATAATAATGATGTTTCATATTAACAATAATATTTTTATTAAAAATAATAATTTTAGTAAAAATGATAGTTTTAATATTAATAATACTTTTAATAATAATAATAAAATAATAAAAACGATATTTTTCCTTTAAATCAATATCTTACAATATCTTAATTTCATCATGATACTCATACACATTATTTCCTAATCGCTTCGTTCAATAGCTTTTAGTCGTCCTTTATATCGCGTTCATATTAATAATAATAATAGTAATCATAATAATTAGATGTTACTAATATTAGTTCTAATTATAATAATACTAATACTAATAATAATAATATTAATGATAATACTAATAACTATTTGAATGATAATAATAATTATAATAATAATAATAATAATAATAATAATAATAATAATAATAATAATAATAATAATAATAATAATAATAATAATAATAATAATAATAATAATAATTATAACCTTAACGATAATAAAGATAATAATAATAATAAAAATAACAATATTATCTTTTATTAATAACGACAATGATAATAATAATAATAATAATAATAATAATAATAATAATAATAATAATAATAATAATAATAATAATAATAATAATAATAATAAGATTATAACGACGATAATAACGACGATAATAATAATCATTTTTACAAAAATTCAATTGACTATAACTTCTAAACCGTTCATCGAAACCATTTGATATCTAAATGAAAAGTTCTCAATTTTTCGCTAGCTTTCCAACGACATGCATATCATATACGTTATCTTAATAGCATATGTATTTAATTCAAGATTCGACATAACCTATCTAACGACAATAACGAACGCATAATCATGCATAAACCTATATACTCGAGCACTAGTCAGGGATACACTAATAATATATAAAAGTTAAGTTATGAGGGCTCACGTATCAATATTGAGATTCAATATTGCAGGAAAAGTACGTAGACGCAACGGGATGATAAGCACTAGTTTGACTCACGAGCAATACTCTCGAACCATACCCATAACCTCCATAGCTATAACCCATAATTTCCTTAGCTCTATCCCGTTCGAAAAAACAATTTCAAAATCACTCGGACGGCACTCCGTCGTAATATTTTATGTATACTAATAATATCTTGAAATAATACGGAGTAAATATATATATGTAAATCGATTGAGAGAGTTTAGAGAAAAATATTTTCAAGTTTCAATTAAATAATGAAACCTATTGAATTCTATTTATAATAGATTTTTGAATTATTAAAGTGAATTATTAAAGTATGAATTATTAAAGTGAATTATTAAAGTGAATTATTAAAGTATGAATTATTAAAGTGAATTATTAAAGTATGAATTATTAAAGTGAATTATGAAAGTATGAATTATTAAAGTGAATTATTAAAGTATGAATTATTAAAGTTAAAGTAAAGTAAAAATAAAGTAAAGGTAAAGTTTAAGTATAGTAAAAGTATATAACTATGTACGTATAATACGCGTATAAATATATATAATATTAATTTAAATCGTTATATATATTTAATAAAATAAAATATAAATATCGTTATCTTTATCATATTGGTTAAGTAATGAGTTGTCAAAAGTGGTTCTAGATATTTATAAAATTTATATACGTTTTAATAATAAAGTTCTTTTTAAACTGAAAACGTTTTTGTACGTTTGAAACTAAATCAAATAAATATGATAATTTTGTTTTCCAAAACTAAATATATTTAAGAATCATTTTGTTTAAAGCTTAAAATAATGGAAATCGTTATATCATAAAACGTTTTAGAAAAGTAGAATCATATATATTCATAATAGATTTCAAGTTTTTAAATTACAGTCTGTTGGTGAAGCATGGGATAAAGTCCAAAGGTTAAATAAACGTATGAAATCATCTTAATGAAAAATGTCGAGTTACTTAACTTGTCGATATCCAACATCTAAGTTATTTACACTCCACGTTCTTACTTATAAATCACTTTACCATTTTCCGAATGTTGTCAAAAAGAATAGATTTCTTAAATCACAGTGGACCTCATAACATAGACCCGTAATCATATCACAATGTATCTGATAAATCAATCATTTGATATTATCTTCTAATTCCATTGATAAACATATTGAAACAAATACGTTCGTGTAAAGTATTATACGTTTAATACTTTATTAATATTTTCAAGTTATAATATATATATACATATATATATACATATTTATTTATATATAACGGTTCGTGAATCGTCGGAATTTGGTCGAAGTTATAATGAATGCATGAACACAGTTTAAAATTCTTGAGATTTAACTTAACAAACTTTGCTTATCGTGTCGGAATAATATAAAGATAAAGTTTAAATTTGGTTGGAAATTTCCGGGTTGTCACAGAGTCCCAACTGATGTTTTGTATACATCCCGAGTCCCGACAGAGCATGTATGTACGCACCCTTACTCTTGAATAATGTGTATGTATGCATTTCGAGACCCGACTCATGTGTACATATGCATCCCTAGTCTTGATGTATGTATGTATATGTAGTCCGGACTCATATGTATCGTATGCATCCATATTTTATACATATGTACCTTGAATTGAAGTGGATGAAGAAAAAATGAAGTTTTGATGTGATTTTTTAATTAAATAGTAAAGCACTGTAAGATATTTGGATGAAAAAGATGCAGTTGAAACTAAAAGGAATTTGTAAAGGAAACGTTAGAATAGAGTAGATGCTAATAATATACGTAGTACCTTTTTTCCCTTTTCAAAAATTAATGAAATAATTGGCTAAAAACTATTCTCATCAAAATATAAAATGAGAACACTATCATAGGTATGTTACCTATATGGTAACATTCTTATGAGAAATCAATGATAGTAAAAGAATGAATATATGTAAAATTTGTAATTATGATTTACAATTTTCACAATAACACACTAATGAAAAACTAGATAGGAATAAGTACAAACTTTTAAATTAAAACTTCCGACATTTTAGCTTATTAGCTAACTACGACGTATGCCATCTAATTTATGAATATAAGTTCAAGTATAGATATAGAAACAAATACAGTTAATCATCCCATACATGAAGACGTTCATGAAGATTAATGGTTTAGTCTCTAGTCACTACTTTTCCCTTTTTCTTCCTTTAGCCTTCTCAACGATTTTTATTCCAGTGTCGACTAAACCACTTACTTGTGAAATAAAAAAGGCCTAAATTTAAGATTACTTCAAATATCACTATACCAAAATCGCAACTCAAACATATGAAACTACCAATATATAACAAATTTATGTGCGACATTACTTGAAAAAATTACTTACGAAAATCCTAAACCAATAAATCTTAAATTTCCTCAAATCTCCTCATTTTTCAGTGAAAAAACCTCAGGGAAACATCAATTTATATCTGAAATAGAAAACAAATACAAAAATAAATAAATAAATAAAAAGTTTTGGGATTTTAACAAATAAAAAACCCTAATTTTTCAGATTAAAACCATAAGTTTTCAATATATTTGAACGCTGACGCTAAAACCACCATCTAAAAATGTAAAATTACGCAAAATGAAACCCTAACATGTCATCGTTCTTTGACATTACCATGAATAGCCGTATGGTGGGGTTCCGTATAACATTTTGTACGCTTTTGGTCGAAAAATCGCTACGGATTTATTGGTGGTGGTGGCATTGTCTAAAACAAACGAAATATAGCGTAGTTTCTGTAAAAAAAAGGATTGATGGGGGTTGTTGAGTTTTGGAGAGAGAGAGAGAGAGAGAGAGAGAGAGAGAGAGAGAGATATGGTGGGGGGTACCGTGTATATTTAGATAGGAGATATAAAAGTGACCGGCCCCCAGTTTTAGTGTTATTGCGGGTCGAATTGGAGTGCAATTCGATTTTTACATTAACTTACCTCCCATATTAGCTAATCATATTCATTCAAAATTACACTATTTAGGATATAGATAAAAAATAACAAAAATTCTTAATGACGATCCTAAAAGTTGGCTTAAAAAATTCAAACACACTTACTTTGTTTATACGTTGTAAATAACCTCTTACTTTCTCCAAATACTACCCTCTAACCAACAAAAAAAATTCGATCCTAAATGTTATGCGTAGAGGCGTCTTTGTCACGTGTGCTCTTCTGCAAAGTGGCAACCGAACATGGCCAAAAAAATTTTATGTCCCCAAATTCTGAAAATTAGTAATGCATTTATTTGTATATAATAGCGATATATTATTCAAACAAATATTTATAATTGTAATTAGTAGTTTATCGATTAATGAGCTTAAAAATATAGTTTAATATTGTTTGTCCCCAACTAATAAATACTCAAGGCCAAGTCAGCAAGTCTCATTTATCTTTAAGTGATAGAGCTTGAAGAGTTTTATAATGGGGGCCAAATATAACATGTTCTATCAGGAAGACAAAATTATTTAAGCGTACAACGAATTTTTAGTACGTTGTAATACACTAAGATAGGACCTCTACCGGACTTGAGGTCTAAACTTAAGGTAAGCATATAATAGAAACTTGTAACCCTTTGAGTTACGAACGTTTGAGTTTCAAAATTAACTAAATACGAACTCGTATGAAGGAGATATAATTAACACGGAGACAGCTAGCAAACAAGTCTTCAAAATCTTCTTTATACAGACTTCGATTATCAAGATTCATAAAGCCCGAATATTGCTCGTAACTCAAAAAACTAAAAGTTTCAATATATTGAGGGTGGCCACAGCCTCTCCCTTCTCTGAAAAGCTTCGTCTTAAGCCTTAACAATGACATATACTTACGTCTCGAACGGGGCCTATAAAAACAATGAGACGACCATGGTGTTGCATAAACTACTTCTTAAAGACAATCTTAGAGCTGTCATTAAAATTTTCCTAATGTAATATACCACGAGTTTGTTTAAACGAAACAGTTTAAAGATATGTTTTAGGTATTAAGTTAATGTAAATACTAAAGTCATTCTAGTTTAATGAACCGTGGAACCAAGGATTCTGATATCGGCTAAAAAATCACGTTTTCACCCCAGTATTGAGGCTCAAAAATAATAAAGTTCCAATCTTTATTTTAGTGACCCGAACTTTTTCATGATTGTATATTATATGAGGTCTATATTTACATGATTAAATGTTTCCAACATGTTAAGCAATCAAACTTGTTAAGACTTGATTAATTGAAATGAGTTTATGTAGACAATTGACCACCCAGTTTGCCTGATGATTCACGAACGTCATAACTTGTGATAATTATATAATCGTTTTATTTTATTTTTTTGATGTAAGTTTTTATTATATATATATATATATATATATATATATATATATATATATATATATATATATATATATATAAGAAGAAATACAATTAAATCAAAGATGTACAAGTAAAACACTATTTGTTACAGTAAAACACTAATTGCTACAGTAAATTTTCGCTTTGCTACAGAAAAATACTATTTGCTACAGTAAAATACTATTTACTGCGGTAAAATACTATTTGCTACAGTAAATACTATTTGCTACAGTAAATACTATTTGCTACAGTGCACTATTTACTCATATTCAATCCGTATTCGTACTCGTACAATACCCAGCTTATAGACGTATATACTATTAGTATATACACTCAATGATCAGCTCCTTAGCATCCTTAATGAGTCATCAAACATGTGGAAACCATTATTTGGCAACTAGCATGAATGATTACACTAAAAATCAAACTAATGTAGCCTATATACACATGCATTCATTCATGTGAATGATGAACACACACACACACACACACACATTTTCAATCAACTTCCATGCATCAAACTCATCTCTCTCAAGTTCTCTCTTGATGTTCTAAGTGTTCTTCATCATCTTCATCAAAATCTACATCAATCTAGCTCATAAATCCATACATAAATCAACTTACAAAACAACTACTCAAGAAAACTTCAAGAACACTTTCAAGTTTGCAAGTCTACTTCCAAGCTTTCTAATCCATTCCAATCAATCATCTAAGATCAAGAAACCTTTATTATTTACAGTAGGTTATCTTTATTATTCAAGGTAATATTCATATTCAAACTTTGATTCGATTTCTATAACTATAACTATCTTAATTCGAGTAGTAATCTTACTTGAAATTATTTTCGTATCATGATTCTACTACAAGAACTTCCAAGCCATCAAAGATCAATTCAAGCTCAAGATTATTTCTTTTCATTTCCAGTAGGTTTACCTACTATACCTGAGGTAGTGATGATGTTCATAACATCATTCAATTCATATATATATATATATATATATATATATATATATATATATATATATATATATATATATATATATATATTATTCGAAGATTATAACTTGTAATCACTAGAACATAGTATAGTGAATTCTAAACTTGTTCGCAAACAAAGTTAATCCTTCTAACTTAACCTTTAAAATCAACTAAACACATGTTCTATATATATATATATATATATATATATATATATATATATATATATATATATATATATATATATATATATATATATATATATATGATATGCTAACTTAATGATTTACAACCTGGAAACACGAAGAACACCGTAAAACCGGACATACACCGTTGTAGTAAAACCGGGGGCTGTTTTTGGGTTGGAAAAATAAAAACTATCTTAATCTTTAAATTTGAAGTTTGTTTTCTGGAAAAATGATATTTCATATGAACATGATACTATATCCAAAAATCATGGTTAAACTCAAAGTGGAAGTATGTTTTTCAAAATGGTCATCAAGATGTCGTTCTTTCGACGAAAATAGCTACCTCTTTCAAAAATGACTTGTAACATGTATTTCTGACTATAAACTTATACTTTTTCTGTTTAGTTTCATAAATTTAAGTTCATTATGAAACCATAGCAACTTGATTCACTCAAAACAGATTTAAAACGAAGAAGATATGGGTAAAACAAAATTGGATATTTTTGCTTGTTTTAGCTACGTGAAACTTTGTAATAAATCTATACTAACCATAACGTAACTAACTTATATTGTATTATACATGTAATCTAACATATATTATGTAATCTTGATATACCATAGACACGTATACAATGTTTTGACATATCATATCGACGTCATCTATATATATTATTTGGAACAACCATAGACACTCTATATGCTGTAATGCTCGAGTTAGCTATACAGGGTTGATGTTGATTCCAAAATAATATATATACTTTGAGTTGTGATCAAGTCTAAGACTTGTATACACTGGGTTGTGGATTGATTCGAGATAATATATATTGATTTATTTCTGTACTACTAACTGTGGACAACTAATTGTGGACTACTAACGTTGGACTGTTAACTTAACAAATTTAAATTGTTAAACCGTAATAAAATATGTTGTGATTATTTTTCGATCATACTTTGATATGTATGTATATATTTTGTTATAGGTTCGTGAATCGACTCGTAGCCAAGTCTTATTTCCGACGAAGTAAAAATCTGTGAAAGTGAGTTATAGTCCCACTTTTAAAATCTAATATTTTTGGGATGAGAATACATGTAGTTTTATTAATGTTTTACAAAATAGGCGCAAGTACTTGAAACTATATTCTATGATTGAATCATTATACCGGATATCACCCTTTTTAGCTTGGTAGCCTAAGAATTTGGGAACAGACCCCCAAATTGACGCGAATCCTGAAGATAGATCTATAGGCCTAACGAACCCCATCCAGGTTATGGATGCTTTAGTACTTCGATTTTTTATATACAGATGAGTGTACTTGTATATTGGGGATATTCTAGATGCATTTTGTTAATGTAGGCTACCAGGTGTTCATCATACGAATGATTTTTTTTATACACGTGCGAGTGTATGATTATTTATTAAATGAAATCTTGTGGCCTATTAATTACAATTTGATATATATATGCTAAACCTATAACTCACCAACATTTTTGTTGACGTTTTAAGCATGTTTATTCTCAGGTTATTATTAAGAGCTTCCGCTGTTGCATGCTAAATTAAAGACAAGATTTGGAGTTAGCATGTTTGTATGATAATGTTTAAAGAAAAACTGCATTTGGAAAATAAATTGTTGTAATATATTATCGTAACCCATTTTGTAACGGTCGTATGTAAACGTTGTACTTTAGATTGCTATTATTTGGTATCTACGCTATGTCTTTTAAACCTTTATCGATAAAGTAAAGGTTATGGTTTGTTTTAAAAATCGAATGCAGTCTTTGAAAAAACGTCTCATATAAAGGTCAAAACCTCGCAACGAAACCAATTAATATGAAACGTTTATAATCGATATGAATGGGACATTTCAGTTGGTATCCAAGCATTGGTCTTACAGAACCAGAAATTGCATTAGTGTGTCTTATCGAGTTTGTTAGAATGTATTAGTGAGTCTGGACTTCGACCGTGTTTTTCTTTAAAAACAATTGCTTAACACGTTTGTTGGAAACTATATATTGTTAACATGTAAATAATATGTGATATATTAATCTCTTAATGTGCTTTCTATTGTGTGATAGATATCTACCTCTAGTACAAATCCCATCGACTCACCTAATAATAATGAAGAGTCGAATGTATTTTGGAGAGATTCACAAATTCTGGAAGAAGAAGAAGAACCGGAAGAAGAGGAACCGGAAAAAGAGGTTCCGGAGGAGGAAATATTAAGAACCACAGAAAATAGATAAATAAAAGAAAATCCACAACCAATGGACCAAAGTTAAAAATGGTCAATGGTGTTTTCGTCGAGGAAGCAAAATATTGGGAAAATTATCAATTCTCTGATGAATCGGATTCCGATGAGGATTCTGATGATGCTATAGAAATTACCCCGGCTCAATTTAATAAGGCAAAAGAAAATAATAAGGGAAAAGCTATCAAAATAGAAAAACCCGAGTCCAAAACTGATGAACTTTATGTTAACATGAAATATCCCGATGGGATATATCGTAAACACCCGTATTTCTTAAATTTTAACTATAACCTGGGAACATCTAAGCCACTAGGTTTTTCTAAACCATTTGTGAAAACGACGGCTCGTATTAGAGGAGCACCATGTATCCCTAGGAAATTAGCAAAACGAACCAAGTCCGAGGAGGAGGAAACAAGTGAGTCGGAATAAAGAATTGTAATCATGCTGTGTAATATATGTACTGTAGTGTGCTTGTACTTTTATATTGTATGTAAAAATGGCTTGTAATGTTTGTATTCTATCATCCTTTACAAGATCTAATTTTTCATCTCTTTTACAGTATAAAAATACAAAATGGATCTTAAGGATAGACGACCGAATATTTTAGAAAACTTACCAGGGGATATGATTGATGAAATCTTGTCTAGAGTTGCTCAGAATTCATCGGCTCAATTGTTTACGGCGAGGTTAGTTTGTAGGAAATTTGACAGACGTTCTAGGCATGCCTTGGTTTATAAAAGGCTTTCCTTCGATAGGTGGTGTATATCACATTGGGGTGACCTTAAGTTACGCCATGTATTCTTTAAGGCATTATGTGCGGGAAACCCTAATGCAATCTTTCGCTACGGGTTAAGAGCCTATTTTAACTCCACATATCCCAACATAGGACTTCGTTCTTTAGAAAGAGCTTCAAACATGCAACTTAAAGAAGAATGTTATGTTTACGGGTTAGTGATGTTCGCTTCTCACCAAATTGAGAAAAAGAACATCAGACTACAACTTCTTAATAAAACATTCCCACAGGTGGCAGATTCAGTAGTTGGGGTGAGAAATAAGGTTTTTAACTTGTTATGGGGCTGTTGGATATTTCGAAACCCCCGTCCTTTTGACGACATTACAACGTGTTGCCTTGCCAACGGCCACTGTGGTTATTTTCCACTTGATCAAGGATGGTAAATAGTATTACTAAAACCCGAATGCATGACTTGTTTCTGCTCTTATGAATTACGTGTCTTCATTGCCTTCACTGAACAATTTAAGCTTCACTAAAATTGTCTTCATAGTTGCTTTGTATCAAAGTTATTATGTGCTATATTTCATGCTGTATGTAAAATATCGGTATTGTATGATTGTATGATATTGTATCGAAAGTTTAAGCGTGAAATGTTAATGAATTAAGTTTTTCATGATAGAATATTATTTCGATAGTAGTAGTTAATTTTTGCGTTAGCTATTAAGTATGAACTTTAACGGGTAGGTACTACCCGAACTAAAAATTATAAAACGCTAATATGAAGAAAAGGCTTTTATAAATAAGTTCATATTATGCTACGAAATACTATTGACTACTCCTAATATTCTATATGATTCACTTAACTCTTTTGGCTATTTTTGAAGGAAATGGCACCGACTACTCGACAGAACTTGAATTTGAGCGAAGAAGATTTCCGTGCATTCCTTGCTGCAAACCTAGCCGCAGTACATGCTGAAATGCAAAATAACAATAACTCAGGGTCTAGCAGTATAGTTAACTCCACAGGAAACCGTGTAGGATACTCCTACAAGGCTTTCACTGCTTGTAAGCCTTTGGAATTCAATGGGACTGAAGGACCAATCAGACTGAAACGTTGGACTGAGAAGGTCGAATCTATGTTTGCTATAAGCAAATGTGCTGAAGAAGACAAGGTAAAGTACGCCACACATACCTTCACAGATACTGCGTTAACCTGGTGGAACACCTATCTCGAACAGGTGGGACAAGATGCTGCTTACACACTACTGTGGTCAGCCTTCAAACACTTGATGAATGAGCAGCACCGTCCCAGAAATGAAGTCAGTAAGCTCCAAACAGAGCTTAGAGAGTTACGAGCGCAGGGATCCGATATCACCACATATGAACGATGATTCACCGAGTTGTGTTTATTGTGTCCAAGAGTGTTCGAAGATGAAGAAGAGCAGATCGATGCGTTTGTAAAGGGGTTACCAGAAAGAATTCAGGAGAATGTGAGTGCGAGCGCGCCCACTTCAATGTAAAAGGCAAGCCGAATGGCTCACACACTTATAAACCAGATCTAGGGAAGGATTAAGGAACAGGTGGTCGAGGAGGCCAAAATAAAGCAAGTCAAAAGAAAGTAGGAGGAAAATAGTGACAAGGGTCACCAATACGACAACTACAACAACCGTCCCAATAACAACAACAACCGTCCCAATAACTGTAGTGACCCGAACTTTTCCATGTTTATATATATTAAATGAAATTGATATTTACATGATTAAGTGTTTCCAACATGTTAAGCAATCAAACTTGTTAAGACTTGATTAATTGAAATAGGTTTTATATAGACAATTGACCACCCAAGTTGACAGGTGATTCACGAACGTTAAAACTTGTAAAAACTATATGATGACATATATATGGTTATATATATAGTTAACATGATATTATGATAAGTAAATATCTCATTAGGTATTTTAACGATGAGTTATATACATAAAAATGAGACTATTGAATTAAGAAACTCGAAAATGATATATATAACGATTATCATTATAACAACGTCTTACTAAATATATATGAATCATATCAAGATATTGATACACTATGTTTAATCATGATAAATGATAAGTAAACATGTCATTAAGTGTATTAATCATGAACTACATATGTAAAAACAATACTACTAACTTAATGATTTCAAAACGAGACATATATGTAACGATTATCGTTGTAACAATATTTAACTGTATTTATATCATACTAAGATATACTAATATATCATAATATCATGATAATGTAATAATTTAACATCTCTTTAGTTATAATAAACAATGGGTTAACAACATTTAACAAGTTCGTTAACCTAAAGGTTTCAAAACAACACTTACATGTTACGACTAACGATGACTTAACGACTCAGTTAAAATATATATACATGTAGTGTTTTAATATGTATTCATACACTTTTGAAAGACTTCAAGACACTTATCAAAGTACTTCTACTTAACAAAAATGCTTACAATTACATCCTCATTCATTTTCATCAACAATTCTACTCGTATGCACTCGTATTTGTACTCATACAATACACAGCTTATAAATGTAGTTACTATTGGTATATACACTCCAATGATCAGCTCTTAGCAGCCCATGTGAGTCACATAACCATGTGGGAACTATCATTTAACATCTAGTATGAAATATCTCACAAAATAACAAACTAATGGAGCCTATATGGAGGATGAAAGTTTACGTGAATGTAGGAGTACACAAACACATTCATTTTCAATTTTTCTTGAATCAAATTACTCTCTCTCAAGTGTTCTTACTTTTTTCTAAGTGTTCTTCATCATCTTCAACAAAATCTAGCTCAATCTAGTTCATAAATCCATACATAAACCAATTTATAAAATAACTACTCAAGAACACACCAACAACACTTCCAAGTTTGCTAGCTTACTTTCAATCTTGCAAATCCACTTTGAGTGATCATCCAACCTCAAGAAATCTTTCTTATTTACAGTAAGATATCTTTCTAATACAAGGTAATACTCATATTCAAACTTTGATTCAATTTCTATAACTATAACAATCTTATTTCGAGTAGAAATCTTACTTGAATTTGTTTTCGTGTCATGATTCTACTTCAAGAACTATCAAGCCATCCAAGGATCCTTTGAAGCTAGATCTATTTTTCTCATTTCTAGTAGGTTTATCCACAAAACCTGAGGTAGTAATGATGTTCATAACATCGTTCGATTCATATATATAAAACTACCTTTTTCGAAGGTTTAAACTTGTAATCACTAAAACATAGTTTAGTTAATTCTAAACTTGTTCGCAAACAAAAGTTAATCCTTATAACTTGAATTTTAAAATTAACTAAACACATGTTCTATATCTATATGATATGCTAACTTAATGATTTAAAACCTAGAAACACGAAAAACACCGTAAAACCGGATATACGTCGTCGTAGTAACACCGCGGGCTGTTTTGGGTTAGTTAATTAAAAACTATGATAAACTTTGTTTTAAAAGTTGTTCATCTGGAAAAATGATTTTTCTTAAGAACATGAAATTATATCCAAAAATCATGGTTAAACTCAAAGTGAAAGTATCTTTTTCAAAATGGTCACCAAGACGTCGTTCTTTCGACTGAAATGACTACCTTTACAAAAATGACTTGTAATCTGTATTTATGACTATAAACTTATACTTTTTATGTTTAGATTCATATACTTAAGTTCAATATGAAACCATAGCAACTTGAATCACTCAAAACGGATTTAAAACGAAGAAGTTATGGGCAAAACAAGATTGGATAATTTTTCTTGTTGTAGCTACATGAAAATTGGTAACAAATCTATATTAATCATATCCTAGCTAACTTATATTGTATTATACATGTATTCTAATATATTATGTAATCTTGGGATACCATATGAAATGTCCCGTTTTTATTGATTAAAAACGTTCCATATTAATTGATTTCGTTGCGAGGTTTTGACCTCTATATGAGACGTTTTTCAAAGACTGCATTCATTTTAAAATAAACCATAACCTTTATTTCATCAATAAAGGTTTAAAAAGCTTTATGTAGATTATCAAATAATGATAATCTAAAATATCCTGTTTACACGCGACCATTACATAATGGTTTACAATACAAATATGTTACAACGAAATAAGTTTCTTGAATGCAGTTTTTACACAATATCATACAAGCATGGACTCCAAATCTCGTCCTTATTTAAGTATGTGACAGCGGAAGCTGTCAATAATCACCTGAGAATAAACATGCTTAAAACGTCAACAAAAATGTTGGTGAGTTATAGGTTTAACCTATATATTATCAAATCATAATAATAGACCACAAGATTTCATATTTCAATACACATCCCATACATAGAGATAAAAATCATTCATATGGTGAACACCTGGCAACCGACATTAACAAGATGCATATATAAGAATATCCCCATCATTCCGGGACACCCTTCGGATATGATATAAATTTCGAAGTACTAAAGCATCCGGTACTTTGGATGGGGTTTGTTAGGCCCAATAGATCTATCTTTAGGATTCGCGTCAATTAGGGTGTCTGTTCCCTAATTCTTAGATTACCAGACTTTATAAAAGGGGCATATTCGATTTCAATAATTCAACCATAGAATGTAGTTTCACGTACTTGTGTCTATTTTGTAAATCATTTATAAAACCTGCATGTATTCTCATCCCAAAAATATTAGATTTTAAAAGTGGGACTATAACTCACTTTCACAGATTTTTACTTCGTCGGGAAGTAAGACTTGGCCACGGATCGATTCACGAACCTATAACAATATATACATATATATCAAAGTATGTTCAAAATATATTTACAATACTTTTAATACATTTTGATGTTTTAAGTTTATTAAGTCAGCTGTCCTTGTTAGTAACCTACAACTAGTTGTCCACAATTAGATGTACAGAAATAAATCAATAAATATTATCTTGAATCAATCCACGACCCAGTGTATACGTATCTCAGTATTGATCATAACTCAAGCTATATATATATTTTGGAATCAACCTCAACCCTGTATAGCTAACTCCAACATTCACATATAGAGTGTCCATGGTTGTTCCGCAATATATATATAGATGGGTCGACATGATAGGTCGAAACAATGTATACGTGTCTATGGTATCTCAAGATTACATAATATACAATATAAGTTGATTAGGTTATGGTTGGAATAGATTTATTACTAACTTTCACGTAGGTAAAATGAGTAGTTTTTATCAATCTTGTTTTACTCTCCATTTCTTCGTTTCTAATCCGTTTTGAGTGATTCCAGTGGCCACGGTTTCGTATTGAACTTAAATTTATGAATCTAAATAGAAAAAGTATAAGTTTATAGTCAGAAATACAAGTTACAAGTTGTTTTTGAAAGAGGTAGTCATTTCCGTGGAAAGAACGACATCTTGATGACCATTTTGAAAAACATACTTTCACTTTGAGTTTAACCATGATTTTTGGATATAGTTTCATGTTCATAATAAAAATCATTTTTCCAGAAGTATAGCTTTTAAATCAAAGTTCTTCTTAGCTTTTAATTATCCCAACCAAAACAGCCCCCGGTTTTACTACGACGGCGTATATTCAGTTTTATGGTGTTTATCGTGTTTCTGGGTTTTAAATCATTAAGTTAGCATATCATATAGATATAGAACATGTGTTTAGTTGATTTTAAAAGTCTAGTTATAAGGATTAACTTTATTTGCTAACAAGTTTAGAATTAACTAAACTATGTTCTAATGATTACAAGTTTATAACGTTGAATAAGACAGCTTTTTATGTATGAATCGAATGATGTTATGAATATCATTACTACCTCAAGTTCCTTGGATAAACCTACTGGAAATGAGAAAAATGGATCTAGCTTCAAAGGATCCTTGGATGGATTGAAAGTTCTTGAAGCAGAATCATGACACGAAAACAGTTCAAGTAAGATTTTCACTCGAAATAAGATTGTTATAGTTATAGAAATTGAATCAAAGTTTGAATATGAGTATTACCTTGTATTAGAAAGATATATTACAGTAAATAAGAAAGATTTCTTAAGGTTGGATGATCAATCTACAAGATTGGAAGTAAGCTAGCAAACTTGGAAGTATTCTTGATTTTATGAAACTAGAACTTGTAGAATTTATGAAGAACACTTAGAACCTGAAGATAGAACTTGAGAGAGATCAATTAGATGAAGAAAATTGAAGAATGAAAGTGTTTGTAGGTGTTTTTGTTCGTTGGTGTATGGATTAGATATAAAGGATATGTAATTTTGTTTTCATGTAAATAAGTCATGAATGATTACTCATATTTTTGTAATTTTATGAGATATTTCATGCTAGTTGCCAAATGATGGTTCCCACATGTGTTAGGTGACTCACATGGGCTGCTAAGAGCTTATCATTGGAGTGTATATACCAATAGTACATACATCTAAAATCTATGTATTGTACGAGTACGAATACAAGTGGATACGAGTAGAATTGTTGATGAAACTGAATGAGGATGTAATTGTAAGCATTTTTGTTAAGTAGAAGTATTTTGATAAGTGTCTTGAAGTCTTTAAAAAGTGTATGAATACATATTAAAACACTACATGTATATACATTTTAACTGAGTCGTTAAGCCATCGTTAGTCGTTACATGTAAGTGTTGTTTTGAAACCTTTAGGTTAACGATCTTGTTAAATGTTTTTAACCCAATGTTTATAATATCAAATGAGATTTTAAATTATTATATTATCATGATATTATGATGTACGAATATCTCTTAATATGATATATATACATTAAATGTCGTTACAACGATAATCGTTACATATATGTCTCGTTTCAAAATCATTAAGTTAGTAGTCTTGTTTTTACATATGTAGTTCATTATTAATATACTTAATGATATGTTTACTTATCATAATATCATGTTAACTATATATATAACCATATATATGTCATCATATAGTTTTTACAAGTTTTAACGTTCGTGAATCACCGGTCAACTTGGGTGGTCAATTGTCTATATGAAACCTATTTCAATTAATCAAGTCTTAACAAGTTTGATTGCTTAACATGTTGGAAACACTTAATCATGTAAATAACAATTTCATTTAATATATATATAAACATGGAAAAGTTCGGGTCACTACACCATAGACACGTATGCAAATGTTTTGACATATCGTATCGACCCATCTATATATATTATTTGGAACAACCATAGACACTCTATATGCAGTAATGTTTGAGTTAGCTATACAGGGTTGAGGTTGATTCCAAAAATATATATACTTTGAGTTGTGATCTAGCCTGAGACGTGTATACACTGGGTCGTGGATTGATTCAAGATAATATATATCAATTTATTTCTGTACATCTAACTATGGACAACTAGTTGTAGGTTACTAACGAGGACAGCTGACTTTATGTAAGACCCTGTTTCCATTTCAGTTGATCGGGACGCCGTCCGGGATTCGGGACGCCGTCCAGCAAAGAAGAGCTGGACGCCGTCCAATATTTGGGACGCCGTCCAGTTGGCCTGTCGGGCCAGCTGTGATATTTTAGATTTTAAAAAGGGACAAATGGGTAATTTCACTTAGGTGTCGGTTTGGAGCTCTCAAAACTGATCCATTGGTCATTTATGGATCACATTTCATCCTCACAAACACTCTCATCCATATTTAGTGAGAGAGTAAAGGTTTAGAGAGAGAGAGAGAGAGAGAGAGCTTGATTTGAAGAAGAAGGAGTCGGATTCTCACCAAAGCTCGGATTCTAAAGTTGTTCATCTCGCTCCTAGCTACATTGTGGTAGTATTGGTAAGCTCAAACTCCGAATTTCATTTGTTAGATTTGATATTTAAGTTAGGGTTTTGAGCTAGTTTGTTGTGAAACCCTCTTAGATGAAGAAATGGGTTTATAGTGACTAGTTATTCTTGTCACTTGGCGGGTTTTGGGTTGGTTGATGATTTGGCCTTGATTAGGCTTTAATCTTGAGTCTAATCACTAGGTTTAGTGATTATGGAAGTGTGGGAACACTTTTGGGTGTGTTTGGTTGACTAATTTTGAAATGGGTCAAAATTAGGGTTTTGGTGTATAAATGGGTAAGACACGTGTTTAACACTTGTGTTCGGGTTTAATCGGTGTATTAGGACCATTATCACTCGTGTTAGTGATTTATTGGTTAGTTTGAGCGCGGTTTGTGCTTAGAAGTGCATTTGGGTCGAAATTGCACTAGGTGCAATTTGGGTTGGTTTGTAAATACACCCTAATTGTGTTGTTGAATTGCGATAATGGAATAGGTACATTCCATCGGCGAGTTGCGGATTATTCAGTAACATTCATCAAGGCGACAAGGTGAGTGTTAATATCCTATGTACATGTGTATGTGTAGGATGGGTGCGGGTCGGGTGAAGTGATTCTCGATTATAGAGCTCACTTCACATGTAGGTGGATTTGATGGACTTGCGTTTAGGTCCAATTGGCACGGTTGTTCGTTTTGGCTGACCACCTTTGGCGAGGTACACATTTTGTGTGTACGTTATCACACGTGTTTGTGTGGAGTATATAACCCCAATGGCAAAGGGTTGATATTGTTGTGTTGTGGATAACCCCGATGTGGTGGATTTTATAATCCCGTGACCGTGGGTTTTAAGTTGGAGAAGTGGATCACGTGTGGATGCGGATTCACGATGATGCGTGTAGTTCTGCCATCTTATCGGAAGTGAGTCTCGTATACTTCGGATTCACGATAACGCGTGTAGTTCGGTCATCTTATTGAGGTAGTGATCTCGTGTAGTTCAGATTCACTAAGGCTCGTGTAGTTCGGCCAACCTCGATGTTGTGTTAGTGAAGATAGTAGTCTCGTGTGGATGCGGATTTACTAAGGCTCGTGTAGTTCGGCCAATATTCATTTTGGTATTTGGTTTTCGGTATTGGGTTAAGAGGTTAACCTTGGACGTTTATATATTGTTATATATATTAATGTATTGTTATGATGTAGCTAGCCCTCTGGGTGTAGCTTTTTGGCGTTATTCACATCGTCGTGGGTGAACTTATATTTGTCGTTGTATCTTAGTTTGTTGCTTAGTGATCGTACGGTATGCTTAGTCTAGCTTGCCTTTATGCTTGGATGCTCTGGTATGCGGTATTTGATTATTTGTGTGGCGTGTCCATTTTATACATATATATGTATGTAGTATATTCTCACTCACTAAGCGTTAGCTTACCCTCTCGTTTTTTACATTTTTATAGATTTGCATGGAAGCGGTGGCTCGGGTAAGCGTGGGAACTAGCGGACTTGCGTAGTTGCTTTAGAAGACTTGCTTTTGGATTTATTTAGAATTGGGTAGCGTATCCCCAATCCCATACTCGGTCTATGTTTTGAATTTAACTAAATGGGTCGCAATGGTCACTTGGTAGTAATTTGGGTCGATGTGGGCTCGGGGTTGTAATACTCGGTTTTATTATGGAAAACTCTTAGTTTTAATTATTATAACATATTGTGAATGTGTTTTGGTTTAAAAGTGTCGGGAAGCGGGTTTTCCGCTCGCGTGTGTTTGAAAAACTGATCAGAACTTTTTAGTACAACTGGACGCCGTTCCAGACGGCTAGACGCCGTCCTGGTCTTCACAACTGGACGCCGTCCAGATGAACTGTCCCAGAATTTTTTTTTATTGGCACGTTTTTGGATGGATAACGGGTTGGGTCGTTACAAGTGGTATCAGAGCATGGTCTAAGGGATTTAGGTGACTTGAGATAGGTGCCTAGACTTAGACTTTTGTATGTGCTTAATTTGTTGCGGGACTTGTAGGATTACAGGTCAGAATGGGTTATAGTTAGTGCCTTCTTTGTAGGTGGACTAACGTTATATTAGTAATGTGGATATTATTAATATACTATTGTGTTGTGATAATAATTCTCGCATGTGTTTATATCGCGTAGAATTTTGTTTTGTTTGTTTATATCATCGAGCGAGGCGGTCGTTGTACTAACGAGTTGATACGGCGTGTGTGCGTAATAAGGATTTGCAAACATTATTACGGGTGCAAATCGTGTCTAGCAAGTGATGTACGACGAGTGTTTCGCAAGATGGGGGTGGTATTGTGTGTGTGCTTTATACGTTCATGATCTAATCGCTTTTGCATTCCTTAGAATGGCGACGGGAAACGGGATCGAGACGAATGATTTGGAGTTTAGCGCTAGAGTTGCGGCCGCCGTTGCGGAGCAAATGAGTGCGTTTCAAGAAGAAATGGATAGGAAGTATTCCGAATCTCGGAGTAGTGGTGAAATGGAGCATTGTCTTAAGAGCTTCATGAGGACTAAACCCCCGATGTATGACGGAAAACCGGATCCATTGATAAGCACAACTAGGATCTCGGATGTCGAAGGGTGTTTTCGTACTATTGAATGCCCTCCTGAGAAGGGGACAAGACTCGCTACTAGTTTGTTGCGGGGTAGGGCAAAGGATTGGTTGGATGGTAAGATTGATCTTGTCGGTAGTGAACCGTTTATGGCGTTATCGTAGGACGGGTTTAAACAGGAATTCTTCGAGGAGTTCCGAACTTCAGCCGATTTATCGGAAATGCGTAATGAGTTGCGAAATTTGCAACAGGGTCCTATGGATTTGAATACTCTCAAGACGACCTTTATGGCGAAGGCTCGTTTTTGCCCGGAGTATTTGGGGAATGATCGTTTGTTGATGGAGGATTTCTATCGAACCTTGAATGATGACTTGAAGAGTAAAATTAGCCGAGGTCAAGCGAAATCGTTTGCAAAATTATTCGACTTGGCTAGAGGTTCCGAGTCATATTCGCGATCGAAGATGGGTGAACCTTCAAGTGAGAGAAGGGTTATTTCGTATGGTGCTCCAAGTAAGAGGACTAAGGGTCCGAGTGTGAGCACGGGTGGTACGCGGACGAGTATATCGGATTCTAGTGCGTCTAGGTGTTACAATTGTGGCGTGAGGGGTCACAAGTCTTGGGAATGTTCGGTACCAAAGGGTGATGGCATGGTGTGCTTCCATTACCAAGAAGAAGGACATCGTAAGTCGGAATGTCCCGAGTTAGCGAGGACGGGTGCGACAAGGAGACGTTAAGGTACGTTTCGTTTTAATAAATATGTCCTTTGATTATTTATTATGTGCCATTGAGTTTGAGTTTATTAGATGCATTGTGTTGTGCATGTTATTAATATGGGTGACGTTCCTAATGGAAGTACCCTATGGTGACATTTGATTGTCGGGCGAAGGGCGTAAGACTTGGTGCAACCAAGCATTCCTTAGTATTTGGGAAATGTTTCTACTAAGCCATGGAAATGGGTTTTGGTGTTCGGTTGTTAAGAGCGTGTTTGCTTTTGTGTTGAAGTTGATGGACCATGAGGTTCGACGGGTGGGATGAAACCCGAGAAATCGAGTGTTGATCTCGATGAATGTTGGTAAAGGAGTCTAAGTGACGCGACATTAGGTGCCTCTTTTATACCTACTAGCGTGGTGTTTGACTCCGATTATGTTGCGGTTACATTGTACTTAGGGTACCGAGTGAAACCCTTAGGTACATGAGTGACTGGGTGAAAGTTGACAAACTATAGCAATTGGATGATTGCGAGAGTATAGTTTGTGTAATTTGTGGTACACTTTTCGTTCGAAGTGTTTAAGGATAGGTTAAGATCCTTAGTATACTCAAGGTTGGATCAAGATATGGTGATGGGTCATGTGAACCCAATTATTGGTAAAGTCTACTTTTGGTAGCATTGTACGGGTGTACAGGTTGTGGTTATGGAACGTAATTCCAAGTGGGGGAGTTACACTCCCGTACGAGGAGGTTTTGGTGTGAGATTTCGGACGATGCTTTTGGTAGATCCGGATTTTGTGTCGGGACCTAGTTTTGGTCGATTTGTGGTGGAGTACAAATTTGGCTAAATTGTACTTATGATTTGGATTTGTAAATTATCATCGAGGTGGTAATGTGGTAAATCTCATTGAGATATAATGGACGTATTTGGCGAGCAAGGTGAAATCCCTCGGTTAAGGGATGTATGTGTCAGATTCTCTTCTAGAGGATTATTGCCTTGTTCCTATGTTTGATATAGGTGATTCTTGCTCGTTTGTGTGGATGGTTAGTGGTATCCGTTAGGGTTCACTATAGTGTAGCAGAGCAACATGTTGCACTACTCGTTGGTCGAGGCCAAATGTGCGTATGTGATTGGTGAAGCATGACCGTTCGGGGTCCGCTGACTTCATCATGGGAGTAGTGCCATATTGGTGAAGCATGACCTTCGGGGTCCGATGACTTCATCCTGGGTGTAGTGTTATATCGGTGAAGCATGACCATTGACGGGGTCCGCTGACTTCATCTGGTGTTGAGATTTGGAAGTGGATCGCGTGTGTTTGCTGATTCACGATGACGCGTGTAGTTTTAGTCATCTTATTGTGGAAGTGAGTCGCGTGTAGTTCGGATTCACAAATAACTCGTGTGGTTTCGGTCATTGTATTGTGTAAGTGAGTCGCGTGTAGTTCGGATTCACAAATGACTCGTGTGGTTTCGGTCATTGTATTGTGATATTATGCGAGGTGTATATAAAATAGCTTTATATTTTAGCAGGAAATACTATTAAATACGATACAATTTTACACAAGATATTTATTTATTTAGAGAATGGATATACTTAAACCTTGCTACAACACTTATAGGCAGTGTACCTAATCGTACAGTAGTGTAGTTTTTAGTAAGTCCGATTCGTTCCACATGGAAAATCTTTAAACAAAGCTTAACGCTATATTAGTTTACTTTTATAAAAATACAAATATATATATAAGTAATATTATTATTATAAAGGGGGGTTTTTACCGTTTAATGACCGGTTTGTCGATTTTAAAACTTTAGTCGCAGTTAAAACCAAATGTAAAATAATAAATAAATACAAGACTTAATTTAAAGCATAAAGTAAATAACGATAATGAAATTGCGAATAATAAAAGTGCGATAAAATAAACTTGCGATAATTAAAAAGTATGAAAATTAAAGTGCAATTAAATACAATAACAATAAATAAAATGCGATAATTAGAAGTGCAATTAAATATAAAATAAAGGAAATTAAATATGAAATAAAAGAATTATGCTTATTTAAACTTCCGTAACCATGATATTTGACGTGTTGATTTTAGTTTTATGCCCATGGGTTAATTGTCCTTTGTCCTGGATTATTTAATATGTCCGTCTGGTTTTTGTCCATAACAGTCCATCAGTCATAAATATAAAGTGCGAGTGTCCTCGTCAAATTATCCTTATACCCGAAGTTAAATATTCCAACTAATTGGGGACTTAAACTGTAACAAGATTTTAATACTTTGTTTAATAATTACACCAGGATGTCGACTGAGTGTAACCCAAGGTTTTAATATTTTGTTATCAATTATACCAAGTGTCCTTGTACATAATTTCACCCCTGTTTTAATTATTCTAGTGGCTATTAATCCATTCCCGTGTCCGGTTAAATGAACGATTATTCGTACATATAAATACCCCGCCCATCGTGTCCGATCGAGTGTATATGGTAATTTATAGGGACGCCCAATTGTAAATCTTTATATTAACATTAACAAACTATCATTTAGTTAAACAAATATAAAGCCCATTAATAGCCCATAGTCTAATTTCCACAAGTATCGTTCTTTTGTCCAAACCCCAATTATGGTACAAAGCCCAATTACCCAATTTTAGTAATTAGCCCAACATCATGATTACTTCGGATTAAATAAGCATAATAATAACTTAGCTACGAGACATTAAATTAAAAAGGTTGAACATAACTTACAATGATTAAAAATAGCGTAGCGTTACACGGACAGAATTTTGACTTACACCCTTACAACATTCACTAACATACCCTTATTATTAGAATTATAATTAAAATTAAAATATAAATATAAATATATTTACGTATACATATATAGAGAGAGATTGAATTTGGATATATAAAATGATCAGAATTCGGTTGGCTTTATAGGGAATTGAGTTCAGGGGTACTCCGCGACTCGCGACAACTTTTGCCTTCAAACTCCGCGAGTCGCGGAGTTTGAAAATACAGCTCACCATCCTTTGGCTTCTTTCTTACCGACGATTTATAAATATATTATAATATATATATTAATTTTAAGAATTAATTATATATTATATTATATTTATGTGCATAGTTGACTCGTAATTTTTAGTCCATTGCGTCGAGCGTTGAGAGTTGACTCATGTCCCGGTTCCGGATTTTCGAACGTCCTTGCGTACAATTTAATATCTTGTACTTTGCGTTTTGAATCTTGTACTCTTGTAATTTCGAGACGTTTCTTATCAATAATTGGAACCTCTTTGATTGTATTTTGTACTTTTGAGCTTTTTGGTCGTTTGCGTCTTCAATTCGTCGAATCTGTCTTTTGTCTTCACCTTTTATTATTTAATAGAATATCACTTTTAAATAGAACAATTGCAACTAAAAGCTTGTCTTTCTTGAGGAATAATGCTATGAAATATATGTTCGTTTTTAGCATTATCAAATATTCCCACACTTGAGCGTTGCTTGTCCTCAAGCAATATCGTCTTGAAATACTAGAATCACTTCTTTATTCTTCACACTTTGTACATCAGTGATTTCTATACGGCGGTATAAACAATGGTAGTAACGATATGGTTTACAGTCCCACATGACTCTAAAAATTTAGATCCATTAAAGAAATTGGATCTTTATGAAAACATTTGATCTTTTGAAAATTAAATCTAGTTTTTACCCTAGATAAGTTTTCCGGAATAACCCTTCACCGGTGTTTGAAAAATATTTTTGTGGGTTTGGTGGGTTTCAGATTTGAAAATTTTAGCTCAAAACTTGCGGTTTTGTGTCACCCACTTGCTAACCTTGTATTAGGAAAGCAACACGTTCAGTTTACTTGTCCCGTATATTACCTTTCGGTAAACGACCGTCCGGTTGTAAAGGAAAGCGATGAACAAGCAACTGTTAAGGCAATGTCTAATGACATGCATTTGATTATGGTCCAAAAACGTGTCGGATGCTAGTACTATCCTTTGTAGGAGCAATAGTAAGATCATCCTATAATTTTTTTCGGTCTGGCACAAGGTCCTGTCTCCGACCATGCTATGCAACCACCATTCTTACGGTTGACACCCGATTTGGTTCAGGTGACCTAATGAATTCCAGGTGAATTCCTAGGATTTTACGTTCAATGGTAATGAACGCATTGAAAATAGGTTTTCAGAAAACAAATCGGTTTGTAATTTTGATCAAAATATTTTCTCGTTCAAGCTCGAGTTTAGATATCATCGAATTCCATGAGTTTGTAATTCTCAATCTTTAAGGTCAATCTCAAGGATTGAGTAATATCAGGCTTAAAAGCTGATTTTTAATCTTTAAGGAGATTATCCTTTCTGGAGGTCTGATTCATTAGTCTTATCAAGCTAATTTGCACGGCGCCCTCCCTATTTTACGAGACAGATCCTCTCATGGTTAGGATAAGTCTGACCACATGGCGACCCTGTTTAATGCTGAGGTCCGTGGATTTCCTGCTGATTTTAGTGATGACTTTTCTAGATTTTTCGTCAACCTACAGCTGGTCTGGACGACAACTTCTTGACCTAAATCAAGAAGCGCGTGTCTTTTTCGGAAGACTTTACTTCCTTTTAATGATGGAATTGATTCATCGTGTAGATCCATCTTTCTTACAGTAAATCAGGTAAAAAAAATTTAGTTTAGTCCAAAGCAAAAGTATTTTCAGTTATTTGTACAAAAATATGTGACATATGTTTTGAATAACTTGGAGAATTTTCCCACACTTGGCTTTTATTTTCCTTTTTATTGTCCTCTATTCCATTTTAAATGAATTTTAACATTTTGGTTTGTTTCTCAATTTATGTCCTTTTCGAGGTAACAATAATTTCGGTGTTAAAACCTAGTTTTATCGTTCATAAATATGTATAAACATGATTTTGAGTTCATTTAATTGAAAATTTTGAAAAATTTTACTAGAATTGGGTAGTCAGTATATAAGACTAGGGCTGTTCTTTATTATCAGAGAGCACTAGATTCTAATACAACTACTACTTTACTAGTATTTCTAATGGTAACCAAGTGTATAAAGTAAAAATTTTAAAATCTGAAAGAATTTAACCCCTTCCCACACTTAAGATCTTGCAATGCCCTCATTTGCAAGAAATCAGTAACAATTTAAATTATTGAGGGTGATTTGTGTGAAAATGATTAAATTTTACCAAAGTTTCCAAACATATTTGTGTTTGTTTGCTGAATGATAAATGGTGCACATCATTTGTTCATTCCGTCTTGTTGTTATTTCACATATATTTTGCATCTTGTCGTTAAAATTAATTGCTTTTGCTGAACTTAATGCCAGTCTTTGAAAATACGTTGTTTTACCCTGTTGTGTACATAAGATAAACTACAAACATATATACATATTTTTGAAGTTTGGTATATTACCCCACATTCAAAAATTATTAAAATCTAAGAATAAAAGTTAGAAAATTATAACAACTATTACAATATTAACATAAGTATTAAACGTATCAACATTACAAATTACAAAATAAATAAAACTAAGTAGACTAGGGATGATACTGATACCAGTAGGGGTTCCATGCATAACCATAGGTGCTATAAAATGCTTCGGCTGAGTTATACGTAGGATACGGTGGTTGAATCTCTATAGACCAGGGAGGGAATATGGGCTTTGTAGTAGGAATATAGTTTCTACCTATATGTTGGCAATAAGCTAAGATTTGGTTTTGATGAACTTGCGAATCTTCAAATGCTCTATGTCTAGCATTTTCGTACTCCTGTGAAGCTATAAACCTTTACATTTCTTGCATTCCATTTCCCCCTCCTACATTACCTTGCTGTTGGTTTCTCTCAACATGTGGATGTCTACCATGGTATTGTACTGCGGCGTTATTTCGCCTCTTCAAAACTTTCGCACCATGGTATACATTTAAACCTATTGTATTGCGGGGTTCTGGTTCTTCGACTAATAATCCCCCCCGACTTATATCCACACCGAGATATTCAGCAATCAAAGTAATAAATATACCACCTCCTATTATGCTATGCGGTCTAATCCCCCTAACCATAGCTGATAAATAATTACCCACACAATAAGGTATACTTACAACGCTTTGTGAGTCTCGAATACACATGTGGTAAAACAAATCCTGTTCATTTACCTTTTCCTTGTTCTTACCTCTTTGTGTAATCCAATTAGCTAAAACCTATGAATTACTCTTAATTCAGCTCTATCTATATCCAAATAAGAGTAATTTCCCCCTTTGAATCGGTGATGGCTTGTCATTTGACTCCATACACCATGTGTATCAAAATTTTCATCTATCTTTCTACCATTTAGTATCAACCCTCTAAAATCGGCAGATGCTAACTCCTCAGACGTATATATACGTAAAGCCTGAGCCATGTCTAGTAAAGACATGTGGCCCATCGAACCTCCTAACAAAAATCTAATAAAAGATCGATCGGTTAAACTAGCTACCCGATCATTTAATTCTATACTACACAACAATTCTTCACACCATACTTTATATACAGGTCTACGCATGGTGAATAAACGTACCCAGTCGTTAAAAGTAGAATTACCATACCTCTGTGCAAGTAATTCCCTAATTGGCCCGGCCAATTCTACAGCTTCTAATGGTCCCCATTCTATGACCCTAGGTACCTCAACAACTTTAGAATGAAGAGTATGCAAACCCCTTTGGTATTTTGGATAATCTATCCAAAGTCTGTCAAATCTCAGGTTCGGGTGCAAATCTTCCAAGTGCATATCAGAAAATGTCATGACTGGATTAGGTATATCTTGTTTGTAGTAGTTATCCACCTCCTGTTGTTCTGCATTTTTAGCAGGAGCATTGCGAGCTTGGGATGAAGATTCACCCCTTTCAGTCTGCAAAACACATCAAACACAATTTTTGTGCATCCAAATATGCATTAGTGTCAGCAAAATCATCAATCAAAATAATTACAATGACATGATCAATTTATATCAAACTTAAGCTCATTTTCATATTTTTATCAAATCTACACTTTTTCAAATAAGCATATACGAAAATGTTCGCCAAGTTCATAAGCATTTAACTCAAATAACATGTCAAAATAATCATTACTAGCAATTAAACAAGTTTCAAATGGCATTATCTTTCAAAAATCAAGTTCATGAATTTTAGACTTGAAAAAGTCCACTTTAATTCTCAAAATCATGTTTAGGCTCAAAGTTTGGATCATTTAACTACCTAAACATGTTACACTACTTAATTTAGCAACAATTCATGACAAAAATCGGCCATAACCTGTTTATATCAAAAAGCCCCAAATTGCTCAAGAACACAAACCCTAGATTATTCAAAATTTGAAGTTTAAGGCTTCTAATCATGTTAAATAGCATCAATCTAGGTTATAAAAGCATAATACATAAACAATTTAAGCATAATTATACTAGAAAGCATCAAAATCGAATTGGGGAAAAAATTGCTCAAGAACACTAATTTTCGGATTAAATGGTGTTTAGGTGTAGAAATTTACCGTTTTTCTTGAGTAATTCCTTGATAGCATCCTTCTTAATATGATTTTAGTAAAAGATTTGATGATTAACGGTTAAAAATTGTGATTTTGGGGGTCTTTTCTCGGGTTTTTTTTTCGGGTTTATTTTCGCAGTATTTTCTTTTTTGTGGTGTGCAACTGAGCTGTTCTTGCGTTTTATTTTTTTTTCTGTAATTCGGTCCCTCATCGAGTCGCGGGGTTTTTACCCTTCAAACTCCGCGAGTCACGGAGTTTGTATTTTTTTTTATATCTTATACTAATTAAAACAATTAAGTAATTAATTTTAAAATTTTGTTTCCCTTGTTATTTAGGACGAGGTCGTTTCGGATCGATGTCCTAGTCTGTCCCTCGATAAAATTTTTAAAATTTGTCTTTTTGTAGCGATTGTTTTAAAAGCTAAGATTTTTGGGTTTTTTTTTTTTAATGTTTTTGGCATACTTTAATTCAATAAGATTAAAAATAATGATAATAAAAGTTCTCGTCCCTCTCTCGGGTAAAGCAATTTCGGTTCAAAGACCTAGTCTTCAACTTACGACGAAGTTTAAAAATCATATTTTTAACTTAATGAGATAAAGTAAATTTTTGTTTTTAAATTCACACCAAACTTAAAATAAAAATACATAAAATTCAAAATTAATATTAAAAATTCACACCAAACTTAAAATTTAAAATGCATAAAAATAAAATTCATATTTTTAAAAATTAAAAATTCACACCAAACTTAATTTAAAAATTCATATTATAAATTCACACCAAACTTATATTAATTTTTCAAATATTTACAATTTTAAATATTTTGTTTTTACAAAGTTTACAATATTAATTTAAGATTTATATATTAATTTTAAAAACATGGTAAAAATAAAATTAAAAATCTTTTTTGCTTTTTATCCCACTTTAATCAATCAAATATTATCAAAAATATGCACCTCTCTTTTCGGTAAAGTAATTTCGGTTCCAAGACCTAATTTAACTCATGACGAATTTTTGAAATATTTTGGGTTTGATTTGATTAAAGATATTTATACCTTAAGAATAAACGTTAAATTTCGCAGTGATGTAATAAATTTTTGTATGATATCAATAATTTTGGTCGCCAAACCTAATTTTATTCAATACCAATTTAATACTTTATAGCGAACAAATTAGCGTTTATTATCAAAAGGTTAAAAATAAAAATAAAAAAAAATAAAAACTGTACAAACATACCTGTGAAATAGATTTCTTAGTTATATGATCTATCCCATTCATAAGATAGTCAGTTTAATTGGTTTTCCATGGCTACATAGGCGTAGCCTCGAGCATTCAGTGTTTTTTCTTCTAAACATATGAACGGTCCATCTCTGCATAAAGTAACAAATTCGGTGTTTGAATAGGTTTGATTATTTGAACATTTACCTCCATGTGACCATTTTCCGCATTTGAGACATCTTTCTAGGTGTCGTGCTCTTCTTTTCGCTGCGGATTTTGATTTTCCTTTACCAAATTGTAACTTATTATCTTCGCATCTGGATTCTTTTCTTACTCCATCCAATCTTTCTCTGATTACTGATACTATTTCACTCGGAAGTGTGTCATTATTACGTTTAGTGATCAAAGCGTGTAGCATTAGACCATGGTTTAGTTCACAGGCAATCTTCATTTCCTAAAAACCTAAAAAAATAAAAATTCAGAATGGGGGGAGAAGACTAGTTCTTTAGGGTCTGCTAGGGAAAGACCATTCGGGTTCCATTTTCGAGAACTACATGAAAACAGACAATCTAACTCTAACAGAAATACATATTATCCTTTAAAGACTTGATTCTCCCCACACTTAGTTAGCTGTGGTGTCAAAATTGTGATTAACTTCATTATCGAATTCCATTGGACTATCTATGTAGTGTTTAACTCTATGACCATTAACTTTAAATTCAATTCCATTTGAATTTATTAATTCTATCGTTCCGTATGGGAAAACTCTTTTGACTATGAATGGTCCAGACCATCTTGATTTCAATTTTCCAGGAAATAGCTTGAATCGTGAATTGAAAAGAAGAACTCTGTCTCCTTCTTTAAGTTCTTTTGAACTTCTGATTCTTTTATCATGCCATTTCTTCGTTCTTTCTTTATAGATTAACGAATTTTCGTATGCTTCATGTCTTAATTCTTCTAATTCGTTTAGTTGACTTAACCGTAGACGTCCAGCTTCATGTAAATCAAGATTACATGTCTTCAAAGCCCAAAATGCTTTGTGTTCAATTTTTACTGGAAGATGACATGCTTTTCCATAAACAAGTCTAAAAGGTGTGGTTCCAATTGGAGTTTTTTAGGCTGTTCTAAAAGCCTAGAGTGCATCCTCCAATTTAATGGACCATTCCTTCGGATTTGATCCTACGGTTTTCTCTAGAATACGTTTTAAAGCTCGCTTGGTATTTTCAACTTGTCTACTTGTTTGTGGATGATATGCGGTGGAGATTTTATGAGTTACTCCATATCTTTTAAGAACTTTCTCAAGTTGATTATTACAGAAATGAGTACCCTGATCACTTATTAAAGCTTTCGGTGTTCCAAACCTTGCAAAAAGACGTTTTAAAAAGTTGACTACAACTCGTGCATCGTTAGTTGGGAGAGCTTGTGCTTCCGCCCATTTAGATACATAATCAATGGCTACGAGAATATAGAGATTATTAAGAGATTTTGGAAATGGACCCATAAAGTCAATACCCCAAATGTCAAATACTTCACATACTTGGATGACATTTTGTGGCATTTCATCACGTTGACTTATTTTTTTGGCCCTTTGACAAGCATCACAGAATTTGCAAAGAAGGTGTGCGTCTTTGTAAATTGTAGGCCAATAGAATCCAGCATCATAAACTTTTCTTGCTGTTAGTTGAGGCCCATAATGCCCTCCTGTTGGTCCTGTGTGACAATGGTTTAATATTTTACTGGCTTCATCTCTGAATACACATCGGCGTATTATTCCATCGGGACAACTTTTAAACAGATGTGGATCTTCCCAAAAATAGTATTTTATATCACTGAAGAATTTCTTTCGCTTTTGGTACGATAATCCTTTATCAAGGAATCCACATACTAAATAGTTTGCATAGTCTGCAAACCATGGGATTTCATTATAATCTATCTTCAATAGATATTCATCAGGAAAGTTGTCTTGTATGGCCGATTCATTTTGAACTTCTAATTCGGGATTTTCAAGACGAGAAAGATGATCAGCGGCGAGATTTTCTGCTCCTCTTTTATCTCAGATTTTAATATCAAACTCTTGTAAGAGTAAGATCCAATGGATTAATCTTGGTTTAGCATCTTGTTTTGAAAATAGGTATCTAAGAGCAGAATGGTCGGTATAGACCACCGTTTTTGCTAGAACGAGATATGATCGAAATTTGTCAAAAGCAAAGACAATAGCAAGGAGTTCTTTTTCAGTAGTTGTATAGTTCGTTTGTGCTCCTTGTAACGTCTTACTAGCATAATATATAGGTTGAAATCGTTTTTCAATCCTTTGTCCTAAAACGGCTCCCATTGCAAAATCACATGCATCGCACATTAGTTCAAATGGTAGATTCCAATTTGGTGTTATCATGATCGGCGCATTAGTGAGTTTCTCTTTAAGAATATTAAAAGATTTGATACACTCATCTGAAAAGATGAATGGAGCATCCTTTTCTAGGAGTTTATTCATAGGAGTGGCAATTTTAGAAAAATCTTTTATGAAACGTCGGTAAAAACCGGCATGCCCTAGAAAACTCCTAACTCCTCTAACATTGGTGGGATGTGGAAGTTTAGCAATTACATCTACTTTAGCTCTATCCACTTCAATTCCTTCTTTTGAAATTTTATGTCCAAGAACGATGCCCTCTTTAACCATGAAATGGCATTTCTCCCAATTAAGTACTAGATTTGATTGTTTGCATCTAATAAGCATTCGTTCAAGATTAGCTAGACATGTTTCAAATGTATCACCGAAGACTGAAAAGTCATCCATGAAAACTTCCATGCATTCTTCTATCATGTCGTGAAAAATCGCCATCATACACCTTTGAAAGGTTGCAGAGGCGTTGCAAAGTCCAAATGGCATGCGTTTGTAAGCAAAAGTACCATAAGGGCACGTGAATGTAGTTTTCTCTTGATCTTCGGGTGCTATTGGAATTTGAAAATATCCGTAAAATCCATCTAGAAAACAATAGTAACTATTTTCGGCTAATCTTTCCAACATTTGATCTATAAAAGGTAAGGGAAAGTGATCTTTTCTGGTGGCGTCATTTAATTTTCTATAATCAATACATACACGCCATCCTGTTACAGTCCTAGTAGGAATAAGCTCATTTTTCTCATTTGTAATGACAGTCATGCCACCCTTCTTAGGCACGCATTGAACTGGGCTTACCCATGGACTATCAGAGATTAGATAAATTAGACCTGCATCTAGCAGTTTAATAATCTCTTTCTTAACTACATCTTGCATATTAGGATTTAGTCTTCGTTGGCGTTGCACATACGTTTTATGACCTTATTCCATAAGGATTTTATGTGTGCAATACGAAGGACTTATTCCTTTAATATCATGAATCTTCCATGCAATGGCTGGTTTATGAGCTTTCAACACAGAAATGAGTTGTGATTTCTCATTTTCAGTAAGAGAAGACGATATTATTACAGGTAATTCAGATTCACCATGTAAATAAGCGTATTCCAAATGGTTTGGAAGTGGCTTTAACTCTAATTTCGGAGGTTCTTCTATCGATGATTTATATCGATATCTGTCTTCTTCTTTTAGCATTTGAATTTCTTCTGTTGTTGGTTTATATCCATTAGCTATAAGTGTAGCTAACATTTTAGCTTCATCAATTTGTTCTGTTCCTTCTCCTAAAGAACATTCTCCTGTTCCTTGTAATTCTGGAAATTCTTCTAATAATTCTGCATGTGCATCTATAGTTTGAATATAATAACATGTATCATCTGCAGATTGTGGTTGTTGCATTGCTCTATCAACTGAAAAGGTAACACTCTCATCCTCTATACTTAGGGTCAATTTCTTATCGAACACGTCTATCATTGCTTTAGCCGTATTTAAGAATGGTCTTCCTAATATGAGAGGAACTTGAGAATCTTCTTCCATGTCCAGAACAACAAAATCTACTGGAAATACTAAAGTACCAACTTTAACTAGCATGTTCTCCATTATCCCTTTAGGATATTTTATTGATCTATCGGCTAGTTGTATGCTTATTCTGGTTGGTTTCAATTCTCCAAGGTCTAGTTTAGCGTATAGTGAATATGGCATTAGATTTATACTAGCACCTAAGTCTGCCAATGCTTCTATTGAACTAAGACTACCCAGAAAATATGGAATTGTGAAACTTCCTGGATCAGATAATTTTTCTGGTATCTTATTCAACAGCACTGCTAAACAATTAGCATTCATGGTAACAGCTGAGAGTTCTTCCATTTTCTTTCTATTTGAGATTAGATCTTTCAAGAATTTAGCATATCTAGGCATTCCTGAAATCACATCAATGAAAGGAAGATTTACATTTATCTGTTTAAACATATCCAAGAATCTGGATTGCTCGGCTTCAAGTTTCTCTTTCTTCATTTTACTCGGGTAAGGAAGTGGTGGTTGGTATGGTTTAACATAAGGTTTAGTCTTAACTGTGTTATCTTCATTAACCTTTTCAACTACCGGTTCTTTTTCTTTATCTTGATCAGGTTGTGGTTCTTGTGGAGTAGGAATAGCTTCATCAGAAGTTACAAGTATTTCAGGTGGTTTAAGTGTTGTACCACTTCTTGTGGTAATGGCTTTAGTTGTTTCATTCCGGGGGTTAGCATTTGTATCACTAGGTAAACTTCCCGGTTTTCTTTCACCTATTAACCTTGCTAGGTTACTTACTTCTTGTTCCAGATTTTGAATAGAAGCTTGTTGATTTCTAAATGCTTGAGCATTTTGTTCATTAGTTTGTTTCTGAGATGTGAAAAACTGCGTTTGAGTTTCAACTAGCTTCGTCATCATATCTTCTAAATTCGGCTTTTTATCATCGGTTTGTTGCGGTGGTTTGTTTTGAAAATTAGGTGTTTGCTGGTTGTAAGTATTATTGGATACTTGTTGATTGCTAGGACCTTGTTGGTTGTTGTATGGAATATTTCGGTTATAATTCTGGTTTTGATTGTAAATAGGTCTTGGCGGTTGATAATTATTCTGATAATTATTTCCAGGCCTTTGGTTTATGTATGAAATATTCTCTCTTTGTTCCATTGTTAATTCAATACTGAGACAATCTTTTGTCAAATGTGGTCCTCCACACTGCTCACAACTAATTCGTATTGAGTGAATATCTTTAGTCATCTTTTCCATTCGTCTCTCGACAGCATCTATCTTTGCAGAAATGGAATCTAAGTCATGGCTAGAATCGGCTCTAGCTGCTTTAGATGATCTAACGATATCTTTTTCTTGGTGCCACTCATGTGAGTGGGAGGCAGTGTTATCAATAATTTTGTAAGCATCAGTTTCGGTTTTCTTCATAATAGAACCACCAGCTGCTATATCTATGTCTTTCCTTGTAGTGATGTCGCATCCTTAGTAGAATATTTGTACTATTTGACAGGTGTCTAAACCATGTTGCGGACATCCTCTTAATAACTTTCCAAATCTTGTCCACGCCTCATATAGAGTTTCATTTGGCTTCTGTGTAAACGTAACAATTTCTCCTTGAAGTCTTACGGCTTTAGATGCAGGAAAGAATTGTTTAAGAAATTTTTCAACTAATACGTCCCATGTATCAATCGCCCCTTCAGGTAACGATTCCAACCAATCTTTGGCTTCTCCCTTTAAAGTCCAGGGAAATAACATGAGATATATCTATTCATCCTCTACTTCTCGGATTTTAAATAGTGTGCAGATCCTATTAAAGGTACGTAGATGTTCATTTGGATCTTCCTTCGGCGCACCACTAAATTGGCATTGATTAGTCACCATGTGTAGAATTTGTCCTTTGATTTCATAATCTGGCGTATTAATGTCTGGATGAGTAATTGCGTGACCTTGGCCAGTGCGTTTAGCTCTCATTCGGTCTTCCATACTTAATGGTTCTGTTACTTCCATAATTGAATTTGTTGAATCGGAATCACTAGAGGATTCTGATTTAATGGTTCGTTCCTCAACAATCTCTATTTGAATGATTGGTGGTTCCGGAGGAAAATTTAGTGGTTCAGGATCTACGAATCGTCCCTGAATATTCTCCGGATTCTCAATTGTGAGGTCGGGTTCAAAAAATGGATTATCGGAAATTTGAACTGGAGTACTTGGTCGACTGGATGACGATTCTAAAGAAAAATCAACGGCGGTAATATTTGCTAAATGTCTTGATCTAGTTACAGGTGGTGAACGTACAAAAGGTGGTGAACGTCTTGCTCGGTGCATTCACTGAATATCCTATTAGTTTTTAAAAGGAAAGAAAAATTATAATAAGTTACCCAATCAATAGACTTTTCTGATTTTGCCCACGTTTCGAATAGCCAAAAGATGCAGCAGAGGGGCAGGATTCGTTTGGTCTCAATATAATTGAGGACTGTTTGGCTCCAATAACCCGGTCCACGTACAAATCCAACTATTACTACGAACCAGAAAATTTTGATGTCTATCAATTTAACCACTTAAAATAAATTTTCGTAATTTTAAGAAATTTAGATAAGAAGTAGAATAAAAATCTATGTCCTAAAACTAGAATAGCGAGAAATAAGAAAGAAAAAGAGTTCGTCGGAAAAAGATCGAAAAAGAAAAATAAGAAAGAAAAATAAAAGGCGACGGAAAAATAAAAGAAACTTATAAAACTTAAAAACACTTGACTAACCCAACCTTATCACTACAACTAACTTAAAATTATAATCGCAAATTGAGATTACTAATTGGAATGATAATTGATACATAGGTAAAAGTCGTCTAAAAATATTAAAGCTTACAGGAAAAACTATATCCCAAATGGAAATAACTTAAAAAGAAACTAAAACTTAAAAAGGCGTCGCAAAATTCTAAAGCACTTAAATCTTAGTCTAAAGAAAAAGCACTTAAGTGATTTTTCGGCAAAGCCTAAAAATCTAGAAATAAAAATAACTATGGCAAAAACTAAGTTTAAAACTAAATATGAGCTAAAAATACAAATATTACGCTAAAACTATTAAAAAGGGACAAAATATAAAAATATACAAAAAGTTGTAAAAAGTTACAAATTTTTATAAAAATATTATTTTTATATTATTTATTTATTAAAACTATTAATTTTATATTTTATTTAAGCTAATTTAACTAAATAAAACAAATAAATAAAAACTAAACTAAACAATATAATATAAATAAACTAATTAGGGTTTAAAATTAATTAAAATTAATAAAACCCGTAATTAATGCGAATTAGGGTTCCTGTGTACCCGTGTCAGGTCTGCTCCGTGAGTCGCGGTATTCGATGCTTCAAACTCCGTGAGTCGCGGGGTTTCAAAATTCAACTCAGGTACAGTTTTGAAATTCGACGCGTTTTTCTTTTTTATTTTTTTATTTTATATTTTCTGTTTTATATTTTCTGTTTTAAAATCTAAAATATTTATATAATAAAAACTTATATTTTAAAAACTAGAATAAAAATAGAACTACTTTATAATTTTATAAATAAAAATCTTAAAACTAGATTTATATATATATTTAATTTTTTTTTTCGGTTTTTTATGTTTTAAATAAAAACAAAATACTTAAATAAAACTTATATAAAAATAAAGAAACATTATAAAACTTAAATATTTAACAAAATCTTAAAAATATATAAATTTTTTTTTTGTTTTTTTCTTTTTATATTTTCGAATAATTAAAAACGTATTTTTACAAAAGTGAATTTTAATAAAAGTAAACTAAAAAATAAATTTTTTTTTTTTATGTAGCGTTGCGCTTCCGGCTTTTAAGCTAGATTGTTTCCCCGGCAGCGGCGCCAAAAATACTTGATATTATGCGAGGTGTATATAAAATAGCTTTATATTTTAGCAGGAAATACTATTAAATACGATACAATTTTACACAAGATATTTATTTATTTAGAGAATGGATATACTTAAACCTTGCTACAACACTTATAGGCAGTGTACCTAATCGTACAGTAGTGTAGTTTTTAGTAAGTCCGATTCGTTCCACAGGGAAAATCTTTAAACAAAGCTTAACGCTATATTACTTTACTTTTATAAAAATAAAAATATATATATAAGTAATATTATTATTATAAAGGGGGGTTTTTACCGTTTAATGACCAGTTTGTCGATTTTAAAACTTTAGTCGCAGTTAAAACCAAATGTAAAATAATAAATAAATAGAAGACTTAATTTAAAGCATAAAGTAAATAACGATAATGAAATTGCGAATAATAAAAGTGCGATAAAATAAACTTGCGATAATTAAAAAGTATGAAAATTAAAGTGCAATTAAATACAATAACAATAAATAAAATGCGATAATTAGAAGTGCAATTAAATATAAAATAAAGGAAATTAAATATGAAATAAAAGAATTATGCTTATTTAAACTTCCGTAACCATGATATTTGACGTGTTGATTTTAGTTTTATGCCCATGGGTTAATTGTCCTTTGTCCTGGATTATTTAATATGTGCGAGTGTCCTCGTCAAATTATCCTTATACCCGAAGTTAAATATTCCAACTAATTGGGGACTTAAACTGTAACAAGATTTTAATACTTTGTTTAATAATTACACCAGGATATCGACTGAGTGTAACCCAAGGTTTTAATATTTTGTTATCAATTATACCAAGTGTCCTTGTACATAATTTCACCCCTGTTTTAATTATTCTAGTGGCTATTAATCCATTCCCGTGTCCGGTTAAATGAACGATTATTCGTACATATAAATACCCCGCCCATCGTGTCCGATCGAGTGTATATGGTTGATGTGCAGCGAGGTGTATATAAAATAGTTATTATTTTACTAGGAAAATACTATTAAATACGATACAATTTTACACAAGATATTTATTTATTTATAGAATGGATATACTTAAACCTTGCTACAACACTTATAGGCAGTGTACCTAATCGTACAGTAGTGTAGTTTTTAGTAAGTCCGGTTCGTTCCACAGGGAAATCTTTAAACAAAGCTCAACGCTATATTAGTTTACTTTTATAAAAATACAAATATATATATAAGTAATATTATTATTATAAGGGGGGGTTTTTACCGTTTAATGACCGGTTTGTCGATTTTAAGACTTTAGTCGCAGTTAAAACCTAATGTAAAATATAAAATAAATACAAGACTTAAATTAAAGCGTAAAGTAAATAACGATAATGAAATTGCGAATAATAAAAGTGCGATAAAATAAACTTGCGATAATTAAAAAGTACGATAATTAAAAGTGCGATAAAATAAAATAAATAAAAGTGCGATAATTAGAAGTGCAATTAAATATAAAATAAAGGAAATTAAATATGAAATAAAAGAATTATGCTTATTTAAACTTCCGTAATCATGATGTTTGACGTGTTGATTTTAGTTTTATGCCCATGGGTTAATTGTCCTTTGTCCTGGATTATTCAATATGTCCGTCTGGTTTTTGTCCATAACAGTCCATCAGTCATAAATATAAATTGCAAGTGTCCTTGTCAAATTATTATTATACCCGAAGATAAATATTCCAACTAATTGGGGATTCGAATTGTAACAAGGTTTTAATACTTTGTTTAATGAATACACCAGGTTATCGACTGCGTGTAAACCAAGGTTTTACTACTTTGTTAACAATTACACCAATTACCCTTGAATGTAATTTCACCCCTGTTTTAATTATTCTAGTGGCTATTAATCCATTCCCGTGTCCGGTTAAATGAACGATTATTCGTACATATAAATACCCCGCCCATCGTGTCCGATCGAGTGTATATGGTAATTTATAGGGACGCCCAATTGTAAATCTTTATATTAACATTAACAAACTTTCATTTAGTTAAACAAATATAAAGCCCATTATTAGCCCATAGTCTAGTTTCCACAAGTGTCGTTCTTTTATCCAAACCCCAATTATGGTACAAAGCCCAATTACCCAATTTTAGTAATTAGCCCAACATCATGATTACTTCGTTTTAAACAAGCATAATAATAACTTAGCTACGAGACATTAATATAAAAAGGTTGAACATAACTTACAATGATTAAAAATAGCGTAGCGTTACACGGACAGAATTTCGACTTACACCCTTACAACATTCGCTAACATACCCTTATTATTAGAATTAAAATTAAAATTAAAATTAAAATATAAATTATATATATATATATATTACTCGTATGAATGAGAAGAAAAAAGATGATGAAATTTGATCAGAATTCGGTTGGCTTTATAGCCAGAGTTGAAAATTGGGGCTCCGCGACTCGCGGCAAAATGCCCTTCAAACTCCGCGAGTCGCGGAGATATATTTACAGCTCACACCCTTGGAGTTTCTTGCTGCCGACGGTTTTTAATATATATATATAATATATATATAATTAATATAATTAATTATATATTATATTATATTTATATACATAGTTAACTTGTAATTTTTAGTCCGTTGCGTCGAGCGTTAAGAGTTGACTCTGGTCCCGGTTCCGGATTTTCGAACGTCCTTGCGTACAATTTAATATCTTGTACTTTGCGTTTTGAATCTTGTACTCTTGTGATTTCGAGACGTTTCTTATCAATAATTGGAACCTTTTTGATTGTCTTTTGTTCTTTTGAGCTTTTTGGTCGTTTGCGTCTTCAATTCGTCGAATCTGTCTTTTGTCTTCACCTTTTATTATTTAAACGAATATCACTTGTAAATAGAACAATTGCAACTAAAAGCTTGTCTTTCTTGAGGAATAATGCTATGAAATATATGTTCGTTTTTAGCATTATCAATGGTAATTTATAGGGACGCCCAATTGTAAATCTTTATATTAACATTAAAAAACTATCATTTAGTTAAACAAATATAAAGCCCATTAATAGCCCATAGTCTAATTTCCACAAGTGTCGTTCTTTTGTCCAAACCCCAATTATGGTACAAAGCCCAATTACCCAATTTTAGTAATTAGCCCAACATCATGATTACTTCGGATTAAATAAGCATAATAATAACTTATCTACGAGACATTAAATTTAAAAGGTTGAACATAACTTACAATGATTAAAAATAGCGTAGCGTTACACGGACAGAATTTCGACTTACACCCTTACAACATTCGCTAACATACCCTTATTATTAGAATTATAATTAAAATTAAAATTAAAATATAAATATATTTACGTATACATATATAGAGAGAGATTGAATTTGGATATATAAAATGATCAGAATTCGGTTGGCTTTATAGGGAATTGAGTTCAGGGGTACTCCGCGACTCGCGGCAACTTTTGACTTCAAACTCCGCGAGTCGCGAAGTTTGAAAATACAGCTCACCATCCTTTGGCTTCTTTCTTACCGACGATTTATAAATATATTATAATATATATATTAATTTTAAGAATTAATTATATATTATATTATATTTATGTGCATAGTTGACTCGTAATTTTTAGTCCATTACGTCGAGCGTTGAGAGTTGACTCATGTCCCGGTTCCGGATTTTCGAACGTCCTTGCGTACAATTTAATATCTTGTACTTTGCGTTTTGAATCTTGTACTCTTGTAATTTCGAGACGTTTCTTATCAATAATTTGAACCTCTTTGATTGTATTTTGTACTTTTGAGCTTTTTGGTCATTTGCGTCTTCAATTCGTCGAATCTGTCTTTTGTCTTCACCTTTTATTATTTAAACGAATATCACTTTTAAATAGAACAATTGCAACTAAAAGCTTGTCTTTCTTGAGGAATAATGCTATGAAATATATGTTCGTTTTTAGCATTATCAGATTGAGGAGTGAGTCTCGTGTAGTTCGGATTCACAAGTGACGCGTGTGGCTGCGGTCATTCTTTTGGGATAGTGACTCTCGTGTAGTTCGGATTCACTAAGGCGCGTGTAGTTCGACCAATCCCGAATGTTGTGCGGTGGAGGTAGTGAGTCGCGTGTGGTTGCAGATTCACTAAGGCGCGTGTAGTTTTCGGCCAGCCTTCATGTTGTTGGATGTGTGATCTATCAGTTGTTTTATACACCGATGGTGGGGTCGTAAGGACCATGTTGTTTGATCTATTGGTTATTTTATACGCCAATGGTGGGGTCGTGAGGACCGTGTTGTATGATTAGTGATGCGATAGTCGATTTTGTACACCTTGGGATTTGCGTTGCCATGGTCGTTGGGCGCAATCGGTTTTAGCCGTTGGATTCTGATGTTACGGTAGTTGCGTATTGGTCGTGTTGCACACTACAAGGGACGTTAAGTGGTGAGTGTTATCCGTAAGGATTCGCTTCTATTCGGTCTTCGTCGATTTAGATGGTTGACTCTATTTTGATGAGCGGTGGTTACCAACGGTGTTACTTGGTATGGTATGCTAGGGCTTGCTATCTCGGTTCGAGATTGGGTGAGTTTTTCCCGATGTGAGGGATTGAGCAAGGTTTAGTGCTCGGATTGTGATTTGATAAATCGCATGTGACGATTTTGGTTATTAAAGGCGATTCATTAGGAAGAATTGTCTAGGAAAGTCGGATTGGGACTTATGTTTGAGGACCGTTGAGTGTGGTTCGTTCGGTTAAGTGGCGCCGATCGCGAGGACGCGATCATGTCTAAGTGGGGGAGAGTTGTAAGACCCTATTTCCATTTCAGTTGATCGGGACGCCGTCCAGGATTCGGGACGCCGTCCAGCAAAGAAGAGCTGGACGCCGTCCAGTTGGCCTGTCGGGCCAGCTGTGATATTTTAGATTTTAAAAAGGGGCAAATGGGTAATTTCACTTGGCAATTGGTTTGGAGCCCTCAAAATTGATCCATTGGTCATTTGTGGATCACATTTCATCCTCACAAACACTCTCATCCATATCTAGTGAGAGAGTAAGGGTTTAGAGAGAGAGAGAACTTGATTTGGAGAAGAAGGAGTCGGATTCTCACCAAAGCTCGGATTCTAAAGTTGTTCATCTCACTCCTAGCTACGTTGTGGTAGTATTGGTAAGCTTAAACTCCGAATTTCATTTGTTAGATTTGATATTTTAAGTTAGGGTTTTGAGCTAGTTTGTTGTGAAACCCTCTTACATAATGAAATGGGTTTATAGTGACTAGTTATTCTTGTCACTTTGCGGGTTTTGAGTTGGTTGACGATTTGGCCTTGATTAGGCTTTAATCTTGAGTCTAATAACTAGGTTTAGTGATTATGGAAGTGTGGGAACACTTTTGGGTGTGTTTGGTTGACTAATTTTGAAATGGGTCAAAATTAGGGTTTTGGTGTCTAAATGGGTAAGACACGTGTTTAACACTTGTGTTCGGGTTTAATCGGTGTATTAGGACCATTATCACTTGTGTTAGTGATTTATTGGTTAGTTTGAGCGCGGTTTGTGCTTGGAAGTGCATTTGGGTCGAAATTGCACTAGGTGTAAATTGGGTTGGTTTGTAAATACACCCTAATTGTGTTGTTGAATTCTGATAATGGAATAGGTACATTCCATCGGCGAGTTTCGGATTATTCGGTAACATTCATCAAGGAGACAAGGTGAGTGTTAATATCCTATGTACATGTGTATGTGTAGGATGGGTGCGGGTCGGGTGAAGTGATTCTCGGTTATAGAGCTCACTTCACATATAGGTGGATTTGATGGACTTGCGTTTAGGTCCAATTGGCACGGTTGTGCGTTTTGGTGGACCACCTTTGGCGAGGTACACGTTTTGTGTGTACGTTATCACACGTGTTTGTGATGTGGAGTATATAACCCCAATGGCGAAGGGTTGATATTGTTGTGATGTGGATAACCCCGATGTGGTGGATTTTATAATCCCGTGACCGTAGGTTTTGAGTTGGAGAAGTGGATCACGTGTGGATGCGGATTCACGATGACGCATGTAGTTCGGTCATCTTATCGGAAGTGAGTCTCGTGTAGTTCGGATTCACGATGACGCGTGTAGTTCGGTCATCTTATTGAGGTAGTGATCTCGCGTAGTTCGGATTAACTAAGGCTCGTGTAGTTCGGCCAACCTCGATGTTGTGTTAGTGAAGATAGTAGTCTCGTGTAGATGCGGATTTACTAAGGCTCGTGTAGTTCGACCAATCTTCATTGTGGTATTTGGTTTTCGGTATTGGGTTAAGAGGTTAACCTTGGAAGTTTATATATTGTTATATATATATATTAATGTATTGTTGTGATGTAGCTAGCCCTCCGGGTGTAGCTTATTGGCGTTGTTCACATCGTCGTGGGTGAACTTATATTTGTCGTTGTATCTTAGTTTGTTGCTTAGTGATCGTACGATTTGCTTAGTCTAGCTTGCCTTTATGCTTGCATGCTCTTGTATGCGGTATTTGATTATTTTTGTGGCGTGTCCATTTTATACATATAAATGTATGTAGTATATTCTCACTCACTAGGCGTTAGCTTACCCTCTCGTTGTTTACATTTTTATAGATTTGCATGGAAGCGGTGGCTCGGGTAAGCGTGGGAACTAGCGGACTTGCGTAGTTGCTTTAGAAGACTTGCTTTTGGATTTATTTAGGATTGGGTAGCGTATCCCCAATCCCATGCTCGGTCTATGTTTTGAATTTAACTAAATGGGTCGCAATGGTCACTTGGTAGTAATTTGGGTCGATGTGGGCTCGGGGTTGTAAAACTCGGTTTTATTATGGAAAACTCTTAGTTTTAATTATTATAACATATCGTGAATGTGTTTTGGTTTAAAAGTGTCGGGAAGCAGGTTTTCCGCTCGCGTGTGTTTGAAAAACTGATCAGAACTTTTTAGTACAACTGGACGCCGTCCCAGATGAGTGGACGCCGTCCTGGTCTTCACAACTGGACGCCGTCCAGATTTCTGGACGCCATCCAGATGAACTGTCCCAGAAATTTTTTTTTGGCACGTTTTTGGATGGATAACGGGTTGGGTCGTTACACTTAATAAACTTAAAACATCAAAATGTATTAAAAATGTTGTAAATATATTTTGAACATACTTTGATATATATGTACATATTTGTTATAGGTTCGTGAATATACTTCCCGACAAAGTAAAAATCTGTGAAAGTGAGTTATAGTCCCACTTTTAAAATCTAATATTTTGGGATGAGAATACATGCAGTTTTAAAAATATTTTACGAAATAGACACAAGTAATTGAAACTACATTATATGGGTGAATGATCGAAACCGAATATGCCCCTTTTGCTTGGTAACCTAAGAATTAGTAAACCGATCTACTAATTGACGCGAATCCTAAAGATAGATCTATTGGTCCTAACGAACCCCATCCAAAGTACCGGATGCTTTAGTACTTCGATGTTGTTTTTATCATGTCCGAAGGATTTCCCGGAATGATAGTGGATATTCTTATATGCATCTTGTTAATGTCGGTTACCAGGTGTTCACCATATGAATGATTTTTATCTCTATGTATTGGATGTATATTGAAATATGAAATCTTGTGGTCTATTATTATGATTTGATAAATATATAGGTTAAACCTATAACTCACCAACATTTTTGTTGACGTTTAAAGCATGTTTATTCTCAGGTGATTATTAAGAGCTTCCGCTGTTGCATGCTAAATCATGGACAAGATTTGGTGTCAACATGCTTGTATTATATTGTTTAAAACTGCATTCGAGATTTACTTTGTTGTATCATATTAATATTGTAAACCAATATGTATTGTTAGTGTGTAAGTGTGATATTTTTAGATTATCATTTCTGGATAATCTAGGTGGTGACTTTCTAACCTTGTCGATAAAATAAAGGTTATGGTTTGTTTTAAAAACGAATGCAGTCATCGAAAAACGTCTCATATAGAGGTCAAAATCTCGCAACAAAATCAATTAATATGGAACGTTTATAATCAATATGAACAGGACATTTCAGTTGGTATCCGAGCGTTGGTCTTAGAGAACCAGAATTTTTGCATTAGTGTGTCTTACCGAGTTTGTTAGGATGCATTAGTGAGTTTGGACTTCGACTGTGTTTTTCTTCAAAAAAATGATTGCTTAACATTTTTTGTTGGAAACTATATATTATTAACATGTAAATATTATGTGATATATTAATCTCTTAACGTGTTTGATATTGTGTGATAGATATCTACCTCTAGTACAAATCCCATCGACTCACCTAATAATAATGAAGAGTCGAATATACTTTGGGAAGATTCACAAATTCCCGAAGAGGAACCGGAAGAGGAGGAACCGGAAGAGGAGGAACCGGAAGAAGAGGTTCTGGAGGAAGAAATATTGATACCTACAGTAAATCGATTAAATAAAAGAAAATCCTCAACCAACGGACCAAAGTTAAAAATGGTCAATGGTGTTTCCGCCAAGGAAGCAAAATATTGGGAAGATTACCAATTTTCCGATTAATTGGATCCCGATGAGGATTCCGATGATGTTATAGAAATTACCTCGACCCAATTTAATAACGCAAAAGAAAATAATAAGGGAAAAGGTATAAAAATAGAGAAACCTGATTCCAACCCCGATGAACTTTATATGTATCGGCAACATCCGTATTTTCTAAATTGTAACAATAACCCGGGAACCTCTAAACCACCAGGTTTTTCTAAACCATTGTGGAAAACGACGGCTCGTATTAGAGGAACACCATATATCCCTAGAAAATTAGGAAAACGAACTAAGTCCGAAGAAGAAGAAACCAGTGATTCAGATTAGAGGGTTGTAATTAGGGATGAACAGATTTTCCGATTTCCCGAAACCGAACCGGTTCTTGATTTTAAGCTAATTCGGTATCGGTATTTTTCGGTACGGTACCATTCGGTATTGGTCCAATTCGGTATTGGTATTTTTCGGTACGGTACCGAAAAATCGAAAAAAACTTATTTAAACCGTATTAAATACATGTAAAAATCGAAAAAATGTAAATTCGGGACAAACGGTATAATACCGAAAATTACCGATACCGAACCGGTACCGAACCGGTACCGGTATTGTAAAAACGGTACGGTACCGGTATTCGAAATTGGGTAAATTCGGTACCGGTACTTTTCAGTTCCGGTACGGTTCAGTACCGGTTCCGTACCGTGCTCATCCCCAGTTGTAATCATGTTGTGTATTATATGTATTGTAGTGTACTTGTACTTTTATGTTCTATGTAAAAATTGCTTGTATTGTTTGTTAATTATCTTTTACGAATCTAATTTTTGTATATTTTACAGTATAAAAACAAAATGGACGTTAAGGGTAGACAACTGAATATTTTAGAAGACCTACCAGAAGATATGATTGAGGAAATCTTGTCTAGAGTCGGTCAGAATTCATCAGCACATTTAGTTATGGCAAAATTAACTTGTCAAACATTTGAAAGACTTTTCAGAAATGCTTTAGTTTATAAAAGGCTTTCCTTTGATAGGTGGGGTATATCACATTGGGGAGACCGTAAGTTACGTCGTGTTTTCTTTAAAGCGTTAAATGCGGGGAACCCAAATGCATTTTACGCAACGGGTTAAGAACCTATTTTGACTCAACATATCCCAACATAGGATTTCGTGATTTAGAAAGAGCTTCTAACATGCAACATAAAGAAGCATGTTATACTTACGGGTTAGTGATGTTCGCTTCTTACCAAAGTGAGAAAAAGAACATCGGATTACAACTTTTAAATACAACCTTCCCACAAGTGACGAATTCAGTAGTTGGGGTGAGAAACAAGGTTTTTAGATTATTACCGGGCTGTTGGACATTACGAAACCCTCGTCCTTTTGACGACATTACAACATGCTGCCTAGCCAATGGTCATAACGGTTACTTTCCACAAGACCAAGGATGGGAAGTCGTCTTAGTAAAACCAGAATGCATGACTTGTTTCTGGACTTATGAATTACGTGTCTTTATTTCTTTTGCTGAACAACTTGCATATTAACTAGAATTGTCTTTATAGCTGCCGAGTAGCAAAGTTATTATGTGATATATTTCATCCTATATGTATAATAGCGGTATTGTAAGTTTGTAAAATATTGTATAAATTTGAACGCGAAATTTTATTATAATCAGTTTTTCATATAGAATTGTAGTAGTTGAATTGTATATTAGCTACTAAGTATAACGGGTAGGTACTACCCGAATTAAAACTATAAAATTCTAATATGAAGAAAAAGCTTTTATAAATGAGTTCATACTATGCTACGAAATACTATTGACTACCCTTAAAATTCTATATGATTAACTTAATTCTTTTGAGCTATTTTTGAATGAAATGGCACCGACGACTCGTCAGAATTTGAACATGAGTGAGGAAGACTTCCGTATTTTCCTTGCAGCAAACATAGCCGCAGTACAGGCTGCGATGCAAAATAACAATAACTCTAGATCTAGCAGTGGAACTAATTCCACAAGAAATCTTGTAGGATGCTCCTACAAAGAATTCACTGCCTGCAAACCTTTAGAATTTGATGGAACCGAAGGACCAATTGGATTGAAACTGTGGACCGAGAAAGTCGAATCAGTGTTTACCATAAGTAAGTGTACTGAAGAGGACAAAGTTAAGTACGCTACGCATACCTTCACAGGTACTGCGTTAACGTGGTGGAACACCTATCTTGAACAAGTAGGACAAAATGCTGCTTACGCACTACCATGGTCGGCATTCAAGCAATTGATGAACGAGCAGTACCGTCCTAGAAACGAAGTCAATAAGCTCAAGGCAGAACTTAGAGAGTTACGAACACAAGGGTTCGACATTACCACATATGAACGACGATTCACAGAGTTGTGCCTATGGTGTCCGGGAGCGTTCGAAGATGAAGAAGAGAAGATTGACGCGTTTGTAATAGGGTTACCAGTAAGGATTCAAGAAGATGTGAGTTCACACGAGCCCACTTCTATACAGAAGGCAAGTCGAATGGCTCATAAACTCATAAATCAGATTGAGGGAAGAATTAAAGAGCAGGCGGCCGAAGAAGCCAACACGAAACAACTCAAGAGGAAGTGAGAGGAAAACGGTGACAAGAGTCACCAGTACAACAACAACAATAATTACAACCACAATCGCAACAACTATCCCAACAACCGCAACAACAATCGCAACAATAACCGCAATCCTAACAATAACTTCAACAAACATCCCAACAACAATAACAACTACAACAACTACAACAACCGTTTCAACAACAATAACAATCCCAACAACAACCTCAATAACAACAACGGCAACAAAAACCAAAAACAGCCATGTCATAGGTGTGAAGAGAATCACCAGGGGTTTTGTACGATATTTTGCAACAGGTGTAAAAGAAATGGTCCTAGCACGACAAAGTGTGAGATCTACGGACCAAAGTTTAACAGAACTAAAGGAACAAATAGTGTCGGAATAAGTAATGTCGGAACGAATAGTGTCGGAGCAAGTAATACCAACGCTATTTGTTATAAATGTGGAAAACCGGGCCACATTATTAGAAATTGCCCGAATCAGGGGAATACTAATGGACAGGGTCGTGGAAGAGTTTTCAATATTAATGCGGCAGAAGCACAGGAAGACCCGGAGCTTGTTACGGGTACGTTTCTTATTGACGATAAATCTGCTTATGTTTTATTTGATTAGGGTGCGGATAGAAGCTATATGAGTAGAGATTTTTGTGCTAACTTAAGTTGCCCATTGACGCCTTTAGATAGTAAATTTTTACTCGAATTAGCAAACGGTAAATTAATTTCAGCAGATAATATATATCGGGAGAGAGAAATTAAACTGGGGGATGAAACGTTTAAAATTGATTTAATACCAGTCGAGTTAGGGAGTTTTGATGTAATAATTGGCATGCACTGGTTGAAAAAGGTGAGAGCAGAGGTCGTTTGTTACAAAAATGCGATTCGCATTATAGAAAAAGGAAAACCTTTAATGGTGTACGGAGAAAAGAACAACGCGAAATTAAATCTTATTAGTAGTTTGAAGGCGCAAAAACTAATGAGAAAAGGTTGTTACTTCATTCTAGCACACATTGAGGAAGTTAAAAATGAAGAAAAGAACATCAGTGATGTTCCCGTCGCAAAAGAATTTCCCGATATATTTTTGAAAGAATTACCGGGATTACCCCCATATCGATCTGTTGAATTTCAAATAGACCTTGTACCAGGAGCTGCACCAATAGCTCGTGCTCCATACAGACTGGCACCCAGCGAAATGAAAGAATTACAAAGTCAGTTACAGGAACTTTTAGAGCGTGGTTTCATTCGACCAAGTACATCACCATTGGGAGCTCATGTTCTGTTTGTCAAGAAGAAAGATGGTACATTCAGGTTGTGTATCGACTACCGAGAGTTGAACAAACTTACCATCAAGAACCGTTACCCATTACCGAGAATTGACGACTTATTTGATCAACTTCAAGGCTCGTTGGTTTATTCGAAGATCGATTTACGTTCTGGATATCATCAAATGCGGGTGAAGGAGGATGATATTCCAAAGACTGCTTTTAGGACGCGTTACGGTCATTACGAGTTTATGGTTATGCCGTTTGGATTGACTAACGCACTAGCTGTGTTCATGGACCTCATGAACCGAGTGTGTGGGCCATATCTTGACAAGTTTGTCATTGTTTTCATCGATGACATACTTATTTACTCGAAGAATGATCAAGAGCACGAAGAACATTTGAGAAAAGTGCTAGAGTTGCCGAGAAAAGAAAAACTGTACGCTAAGTTTTCAAAGTGTGCATTTTGGTTGGAAGAAGTTCAATTCCTCGGTCACATAGTGAACAAAGAAGGTATTCAGGTGGATCCAGCAAAGATTGAAACTGTTGAAAAGTGGGAAACCCCAAAAACTCCGAAACACATATGCCAATTTTTAGGGCTGGCTGGTTATTACAGGAGATTCATCCAAGATTTTTCCAAAATACCAAAACCCTTGACTGCATTAACGCATAAAGGGAAGAAATTTGAATGGAAGGATGAACAAGAGAAAGCGTTTTAATTGTTAAAGAAAAAGTTAACTACGGCACCTATATTGTCATTACCTGAAGGGAATGATGATTTTGTGATATATTGTGACGCCTCAAAGCAAGGTCTCGGTTGTGTATTAATGCAATGAACGAAAGTAATTGCTTATGCGTCTAGAAAATTGAAGATTCACGAGCAGAATTATACGACGCATGATTTGGAATTAGGCACGGTTGTTTTTGCATTAAGGACTTGGAGGCACTACTTATATGAGGTCAAAAGTATTATATATACCGACCACAAAAGTCTTCAACACATATTTAATCAGAAACAACTGAACATTAGGCAGCGCAGATGGATTGAATTGTTGAATGATTACTACTTTGAGATTCGTTATCACCCGGGGAAGGTAAATGTGGTAGCCGACGCCTTGAGCAGAAAGGACAGAGAACCCATTCGAGTAAAAGCTATGAATATAATGATTCACACTAACCTTACTACTTAAATAAAAGAGGCGCAACAAGGAGTTTTAAAAGAGGAAAATTTAAAGGATGAAATACTAAAGGATCGGAGAAGCATCTTAATATTCGGGAAGACGAAACCCGGTATAGGGCTGAAAGAATTTTGGAACCAAAATTTGGAGGTATGAGAGAAATGGTACTTAGAGAAGCTCATAAAACCAGATACTCAATACATCCTGAAACGGGGAAGATGTATAAGGATCTCAAGAAACATTTTTGGTGGCCGGGTATGAAAGTCGATGTTGCTAAATACGTAGGAGAATGTTTGACATGTTCTAAGGTCAAAGCTGAGCATCAGAAAGGTCTACTTCAACAACCCGAAATCCCGGAATGGAAATGGGAAAATATTACCATGGATTTCATCACTAAATTGCCAAGGATTGTAAGTGGTTTTGATACTATTTGGGTAATAGTTGATCGTCTCACCAAATCAGCACACTTCCTACCAATAAGAGAAGATGACAAGATGGAGAAGATAGCACGACTGTATTTGATGGAAGTCGTCTCCAGACATGGAATACCAATCTCTATTATCTCTGATAGGGATGGATGATTTATTTCACGATTCTGGCAGACATTACAGCAAGCATTAGGAACTCGTCTAGACATGAGTACTGCCTATCATCCACAAACTGATGGGCAGAGCGAAAGGATGATACAAACGCTTGAAGACATGCTACGAGCATGTGTTATTGATTTCGGAAACAGTTGGGATCGACACCTTCCGTTAGCAGAATTTTCCTATAACAACAGCTACCATTCAAGCATTGAGATGGCGCGGTTTGAAGCACTTTATGGTAGAAAGTGCAGGTCTCCAATTTGTTGGAGTGAAGTGGGGGATAGACAAATTACGGGTCCAGAGATAATACAAGAAACTACCAAGAAGATTATCCAAATTCAACAACGGTTGAAAATCGCCCAAAGTAGACAAAAGAGCTACACTGACATTAAAAGAAAAGATATAGAATTTGAAATTGGAGAGATGGTCATGCTTAAAGTTGCACCTTGGAAAGGCGTTGTTCGATTTGATAAACGAGGGAAATTAAATCCAAGGTATGTTGGACCATTCAAGGTTATTGATCGTGTCGGACCAGTAGCTTACCGACTTGAGTTACCTCAACAACTCGCGGCTGTACATAACACTTTCCACGTCTCAAATTTGAAGAAATATTTTGCTAAAGAAGATCTCACTATTCCGTTAGACGAAATACAAATCAATGAAAAACTTCAATTCATCGAAGAACCCGTCGAAATAATGGATCGTGAGGTTAAAAGACTTAAGCAAAACAAGATACCAATTTTTAAGGTTCGATGGAATGCTCGTACAGGATCGAGTTCACCTAGGAACGAGAAGATCAGATGAAAAAGAAATACCCGCACTTATTTCCAGAAGATACGTCAACACCTCCAACTGCTTAAAATTTCGGGACGGAATTTATTTAACGGGTAGGTACTGTAGTGACCCGAACTTTTCCATGTTTATATATATTAAATGAAATTGATATTTACATGATTAAGTGTTTCCAACATGTTAAGCAATCAAACTTGTTAAGACTTGATTAATTGAAATAGGTTTTATATAGACAATTGACCACCCAAGTTGACCGGTGATTCACGAACGTTAAAACTTGAAAAAACTATATGATGACATATATATGGTTATTTATATAGTTAACATGATATTATGATAAGTAAATATTTCATTAGGTATTTTAACAATGAGTTATATACATAAAAATGAGACTATCGAATTAAGAAACTCGAAAATGATATATATAACGATTATCATTATAACAACGTCTTACTAAATACATATGAATCATATCAAGATATTGATACACTATGTTTAATCATGATAAATGATAAGTAAACATGTCATTAAGTGTATTAACCATGAACTACTTATGTAAAAACAAGACTACTAACTTAATGATTTCGAAATGAGACATATATGTAACGATTATCGTTGTAACAATATTTAACTGTATTTATATCATACTAAGATATACTAATATATCATAATATCATGATAATGTAAAAATTTAATATCTCTTTAGTTATAATAAACAATGGGTTAACAACATTTAACAAGATCGTTTACCTAAAGGTTTCAAAACAACACTTACATGTAACGACTAACGATGACTTAACGACTCAGTTAAAATGTATATACATGTAGTGTTTTAATATGTATTCATACACATTTGAAAGACTTCAAAACACTTATCAAAGTACTTCTACTTAACAAAAATGCTTACAATTACATCCTCATTCATTTTCATCAACAATTCTACTCGTATGCACTCGTATTTGTAATCGTACAATACACAGCTTCTAAATGTATTTACTATTGTTATATACACTCTAATGATCAGCTCTTAGCAGCCCATGTGAGTCACCTAACCATTGGGGAACCATAATTTAACATCTAGCATGAAATATCTCATAAAATAACAAACTAATGGAGCCTATATGGAGGATGAAAGTTCACGTGAATGTAGGAGTACACAAACACATTCATTTTCAATTTTTCTTGAATCAAATTACTCTCTCTCAAGTGTTCTTACTTTGTTCTAAGTGTTCTTCATCATCTTCAATAAAATCTAGCTCAATCTAGTTCATAAATCCATACATAAACCAAGTTATAAAACAACTACTCAAGAACACACCAACAACACTTCCAAGTTTGCTAGCTTACTTCCAATCTTGCAAATCCACTTTGAGTGATCATCCAACCTCAAGAAATCTTTTTTATTTACAGTAAGATATCTTTTTAATACAAGGTAATACTCATATTCAAACTTTGATTCAATTTCTATAACTATAACAATTTTATTTCGAGTGGAAATCTTACTTGAATTTGTTTTCGTGTCATGATTCTACTTCAAGAACTTTCAAGCCATCCAAAGATCTTTTGAAGCTAGATCTATTTTTCTCATTTCCAGTAAGTTTATCCACAAAACCTAAGGTAGTAATGATGTTTATCACATCATTCGATTCATATATATAAAACTACCTTTTTAGAAGGTTTAAACTTCTAATCACTAAAACATAGTTTAGTTAATTCTAAACTTGTTCGCAAACAAAAGTTAATCCTTCTAACTTGACTTTTAAACTAAACTAAACACATGTTCTATATCTATATGATATGCTAACTTAATGATTTAAAACCTGGAAACACGAAAAACACCGTAAAACCGGATATACGCCGTCGTAGTAACACCGCGGGCTATTTTGGGTTAGTTAATTAAAAACTATGATAAACTTTATTTTAAAATTTGTTCTTCTGGGAAAATGATTTTTCTTATGAACATGAAACTATATCCAAAAATCATGGTTAAACTCAAAGTGAAAGTATGTTTTTCAAAATGGTCATCAAGAAGTCGTTCTTTCGACTGAAATGACTACCTTTACAAAAATGACTTGTAATCTGTATTTCCGACTATAAACTTATACTTTTTCTATTTAGATTGATACACTTAAGTTCAATATGAAACCATAGCAACTTGAATCACTCAAAACGGATTTAAAACGAAGAAGTTATGGGTAAAACAAGATTGGATAATTTTTCTTGTGGTAGCTACGTGAAAATTGGTAACAAATCTATATTAATCATATCCTAGCTAACTTATATTGTATTATACATGTATTCTAATTTATTATATAATCTTGGGATACCATAGACACGTATGAAAATTTTTTGACATATCATATCGACCCATCTATATATATTATTTGGAACAACCATAGACACTCTATATGCAGTAATGTTTGAGTTAGCTATACAGGGTTGAGGTTGATTCCAAAAATATATATACTTTGAGTTGTGATCTAGCCTGAGACGTGTATACACTGGGTCATGGATTGATTCAAGATAATATATATCAATTTATTTCTGTACATCTAACTATGGACAACTAGTTGTAGGTTACTAACGAGGACAGCTGACTTAACAAACTTAAAACATCAAAATGTATTATAAATGTTGTAAATATATTTTGAACATACTTTAATATATATGTACATATTTGTTATAGGTTCGTGAATCGACCAGTGGCCAAGTCTTACTTCCCGACAAAGTAAAAATCTGTGAAAGTGAGTTATAGTCCCACTTTTAAAATCTAATATTTTGGGATGAGAATACATGCAGTTTTATAAATGTTTTAGGAAATAGACACAAGTAATTTAAACTACATTATATGGGTGAATGATCGAAGCCGGATATGCCCCTTTTGCTTGGTAACCTAAGAATTAGTAAACCGATCTACTAATTGATGCGAATCCTAAAGATAGATCTATTGGGCCTAACGAACCCCATCCAAAGTACCGGATGCTTTAGTACTTCGATGTTGTTTTTATCATGTCCGAAGAATTTCCCGGAATGATAGGGGATATTCTTATATGCATCTTGTTAATGTCGGTTACCAGGTGTTCACCATATGAATGATTTTTATCTCTATGTATGAGATGTATATTGAAATATGAAATCTTGTGGTCTATTATTACGATTTGATAAATATATAGGTTAAACCTATAACTCACCATCTTTTTTGTTGACGTTTAAAGCATGTTTATTCTCAGGTGATTATTAAGAGCTTCCGCTGTTGCATGCTAAATTATGGACAAGATTTGGTGTCAGCATGCTTATATTATATTGTTTAAAACTGCATTCAAGATTTACTTTGTTGTATCATATTAATATTGTAAACCAATATGTATTGGTAGTGTGTAAGTGTAATATTTTTAGATTATTATTTCTGGATAATCTAGGTGGTGACTTTTTAACCTTGTCGATAAAATAAAGGTTATGGTTTGTTTTAAAAACGAATGCAGTCTTCGAAAAACGTCTCATATAGAGGTCAAAACCTCGCAACGAAATCAATTAATATGGAACGTTTATAATCAATATGAACGGGACATTTCAGTTGGTATCCGAGCGTTGGTCTTAGAGAACCAGAATTTTTGCATTAGTTTGTCTTACCGAGTTTGTTAGGATGCATTAGTGAGTATGGACTTCGACCGTGTTTTTCTTCAAAAAAAAAAACGATTGCTTAACATTTTTTGTTGGAAACTATATATTATTAACATGTAATTATTATGTGATATATTAATCTCTTAACGTGTTTGATATTATGTGATAGATGTCTACCTCTAGTACAAATCCCATCGACTCACCTAATAATAATGAAGAGTCGAATATACTTTGGGAAGATTCACAAATTCCCTAAGAGGAACCGGAAGAGGAGGAACCGGAAGAGGAGGAACCAGAAGAGGAGGAACCGGAAGAGGAGGAACCGGAAGGAGAAGAGGTTCCGAAGGAAGAAATATTGATACCTACAGTAAATCGATTAAATAAAAGAAAATCCTCAACCAACGGACCAAAGTTAAAAATGGTCAATGGTGTTTCCGCCAAGGAAGCAAAATATTGAGAAGATTACCAATTTTCCGATGAATCGGATCCCGATGAGGATTCCGATGATGTTATAGAAATTACCTGGACCCAATTTAATAAAGCAAAAGAAAATAATAAGGGAAAAGGTATAAAAATAGAGAAACCTGATTCCAACCCCGATGAACTTTATATGTATCGGCAACGTCCGTATTTCCTAAATTGTAACAATAACCCGGGAACCTCTAAACCACCAGGTTTTTCTAAACCATTGTGGAAAACGACGGCTCGTATTATAGGAACACCATATATCCCTAGAAAATTAGGAAAACGAACCAAGTTCGAATAAGAAGAAACCAGTGATTCAGATTAGAGGGTTGTAATCATGTTGTGTATTATATGTATTGTAGTGTGCTTGTACTTTTATGTTCCATGTAAAAATTGCTTGTATTGTTTGTTAATTATCTTTTACGAATCTAATTTTTGTCTATTTTACAGTATAAAAACAAAATGGACATTAAGGGTAGACAACCGAATATTTTAGAAGACCTACCAGAGCATATGATTGAGGAAATCTTGTCTAGAGTTGGTCAAAATTCATCAGCACATTTAGTTATGGCGAAATTAACTTGTCAAACATTTGAAAGACTTTCCAGAAATGCCTTAGTTTATAAAAGGCTTTTCTTTGATATGTGGGGTATATCACATTGGGGAGATCGTAAGTTACGTCGTGTTTTCTTTAAAGCATTAAATGCGGGAAACCCAAATGCAATTTTACGCTACGGGTTAAGAACCTATTTTGACTCAACATATCCCAATATAGGATTTCGTGAATTAGAAAGAGCTTCTAACATGCAACATAAAGTAGCATGTTATACTTACGGGTTAGTGATGTTCGCTTCTTACCAAAGTGAGAAAAAGAACATCGGATTATAACTTTTAAATACAACCTTCCCACAAGTGACGGATTCAGTAGTTGGGGAGAGAAACAAGGTTTTTAGATTATTACGGGGCTGTTGGACATTACGAAATCCTCGTCCTTTTGACGACATTACAACATGCTGCCTAGTCAATGGTCATAACGGTTACTTTCCATAAGACCAAGGATGGGAAGTCGTCTTAGTAAAACCAGAATGCATGACTTATTTCTGGACTTATGAATTACGTGTCTTTATTTCTTTTGCTGAACAACTTGCATATTAACTAGAATTGTCTTTATAGCTGCCGAGTATCAAAGTTATTATGTGCTATATTTCATCCTATATGTATAATAGTGGTATTGTAAGTTTGTAAAATATTGTATAAATTTGAACGCAAAATTTTATTATAATCAGTTTTTCATATAGAATTGTAGTAGTTGAATTGTATATTAGCTACTAAGTATAACGGGTAGGTACTACCCGAATTAAAACTACAAAACGCTAATATGAAGAAAAAGCTTTTATAAATGAGTTCATACTATGCTACAAAATACTATTGACTACTCTTAAAATTCTATATGATTAACTTAATTCTTTTGGGATATTTTTGAAGGAAATGGCACCGATGACTCGTCAGAATTTGAATATGAGTGAGGAAGACTTCTGTGTTTTCCTTGCAGCAAACAAAGCCGCAGTACAGGCTGCGATGCAAAATAACAATAACTCTGGATCTAGCAGTGGAACTAATTCCACAAGAAATCGTGTAGGATGCACCTACAAAGAATTCACTGCCTGCAAACCTTTGGAATTTGATGGAACCGAAGGACCAATTGGATTGAAATTGTGGACCGAGAAAGTCGAATCGGTGTTTGCCATAAGTAAGTGTACTGAAGAGGACAAAGTTAAGTACGCTACGCATACCTTCACATCGAGGGAGTCAAAACTGAAGAAAAGGTTGCTATGTCATTCTAGCATGCATCGAGGAAGTCAAAACTGAAGAAAAGAACATATATGATGTTCCCGTCGCAAAAGAATTTCCCGATGTATTTCCGAAAGAATTATCGGGACTACCTCCACACCGATCCTTTGAATTTCAAATAGATCTTGTACAGGTGAAATGTCCCGTTCATATTGATTATAAACGTTCCATATTAATTGATTTCGTCGCGAGGTTTTGACCTCTATATGAGACGTTTTTCAAAGACTGCATTCTTTTTTAAAACAACCATAACCTTTATTTTATCGATAAAGGTTTAAAAAGAATTACGTAGATTATCAAATAATGATAATCTAAAATATACCGTTTACACACGACCATTACATAATGGTGTACAATAAGAATATATTACATCAAAAATAAGTTTCTTGAATGCAGTTTTTACACAATATCATACAAGCATGGACTCCAAATCTTGTCCCTATTTTAGTATGCAATAGCGGAAGCTCTTAATAATCACCTGAGAATAAACATGCTTAAAACATCAACAAAAATGTTGGTGAGTTATAGGTTTAACCTATATATTATCAAATCATAATAATAGACCACAAGATTTCATTTTTTTATAACACATCTCATATCAGGCATTTCGCAAACTGCATAGAGATAAAAATCATTCATATGTTGAACATCTGGTAACCGACGTTAACTTAATGCATAGAATATCCCTAATACAGAACCTCTCGTCTGTATAATAATCTCGAAGTACTAAACCATCCATAACCTGAATGGGGCTTACAATAGATCTATCTTTAGGATTCGCGTCAATTAGGGGCCATTTCCCAAATTCTTAGGTTACCAGACTTGAAGGGCGATATTCGGTTTAATAATTCAACAATAGAATGTAGTTTTACGTACTTGTGTCTATTTTGAAAAATATTTATAAAGCTGCATGTATTCTCATCCCAAAAAAAAAATATTAGATTGTAAAAGTGAGACTATAACTCACTTTCACAAATTTTTACTTTGTCGGAAGTAAGACTTGGCCACTGGTCTATTCACGAACCTATAAAAAATGTGTACATATATATCAAAGTATGATCGAAATATATTCACAACATTTTTTATTACGTTTTTATGATTTAGGTTTGTTAAGTTAGCAGTCCTCGTTAGTAACCTACCACTAGTTGTCCACAGTTAGATGTACAGAAATAAATCAATATATATATCTTGAATCAATCCATGACCCAGTGTATACACGTCTCAGGCTAGATCACAACTCATAGTATATATATTTTTGGAATCAACCTTAACCCTGTATAGCTAACTCAAACATTACTGCATATAGAGTGTCTATGGTTGTTCCAAATAATATATATAGATGGGTCGATATGATATGTCAAAACATTGTATACGTGTCTATGGTATCCTAAGATTACATAATATGTATAATACAATATAAATTAGTTAGGATATGTTTAGTCTAGATTTGTTACAAAATTTTCGTAGCTAAAACTAGCAAGTTTATCCAATTTTGTTTTAAAAGTCATTTCTTCGTTTCAAATCCGTTTTGAGTGATTCAAGTTGCTATGGTTTCATAATAAACTAAAATTTATGAAACTAAATAGAAAAAGTATAAGTTTATAGTCAGAAATACAGGTTACAATTCATTTTTTTAAAGAGGTAGTCATTTCCGTCGAAAAAACGACATCTTGATGACCATTTTGAAAAACATACTTCCACTTTGTGTTTAACCATGATTTTTGGATATAGTATCATGTTCATATGTAATATCATTTTTCCAAAAAACAAACTTCCAATTCAAAGATTAAGATACTTTTTATTTTTTTTTAACCCAAAACAGCCCCCGATTTCACTACGACGGCGTATGTCCTTTTTTCGGTGTTCTTCGTGTTTCCAGGTTTTAAACCATTAAGTTAGCATATCATATAGATATAGAACATGTGTTTAGTTAATTTTAAAAGTCAAGTTAGAAGGATTAACTTTATTTGCGAACAAGTTTAAAATTAACTAAACTATGTTCTAGTGATTACAAGTTTAAATCTTCGAATAAGATAGCTTTATATGTATGAATCGAATGATGTTATGAACATCATTACTACGTTAAGTTTAGTAGGTAAACCTACTGGAAGTGACAAGAAATGATCTAGCTTCAAAATATTCTTGGATGGCTTGAAATTTCTTGAAGTAGAATCATGACACGAAAACAAGTTCAAGTAGGATTTCTGCTCGAATTAAGATTGTTATAGTTATAGAAATTGAATCAAAGTTTGAATATGAGTATTACCTTGAATTAGAGAGATAATCTACTATAAGTAACAAATGTTTCTTGATCTTGAATGATTACTTGGAATGAATTAGAAAGCTTGGAAGTAATCTTGCAACCTTGAAAGTGTTCTTGGTTTTATGAAACTAGAACTTATAGAATATATGAAGAACACTTAGAACTTGAAGATAGAACTTGAGAGAGATCAATTAGATGAAGAAAATTGAAGAATGAAAGTGTTTGTAGGTGTTTTTGGTCGTTGGTATATGGATTAGATATAAAGGATGTGTAAGTTTGTTTTCATGTAAATAATTCATGAATGATTTATAATATTTTTTTGTAATTTTGTGAGATATTTCATGCTAGTTACCAAATGATGGTTTCCACATGTTTAATGACTCACATGGGCTGCTAAGAAGTTGATCATTGAAGTATATATACCAATAGTATATACATCTAGAAGCTGTGTATTGTACGAGTACGAATACGGGTGCATACGAGTAGAATTGTTGATGAAAATGAATGATGATGTAATTGTAAGCATTTTTGTTAAGTAGAAGTACTTTGATATGTGTCTTGAAGTCTTTCAAAAGTGTACTAATACATCTAAATACACTAAATGTATATACATTTTAACTGAGTTGTTAAGTCATCGTTAGTCGTTACATGTAAGTGTTGTTTTGAAACCTTTAAGTTAACGATCTTGTTAAATGTAATTAATTCAATGTTATTATACTTAAATGAGATGTTAAATTGTTATGTTAACATGATAACATGGTGTATGAATATATCTTAACATCACATATATATATATATATATATATATATATATATATATATATATATATATATATATATATATATATATATATATATATATATATATATATGTTAAAATACTATTACAACGATAATCGTTACATATATATATTGTTTTGAAATTCTTAAGTTAGTAGTCTTGTTTTACATATGTAGTTCATTGTTAATATACTTACTGATATATATAATGATCATTTTATCATGTTAAATATAGTGTAACAATATCTTAATATGATACATATGTATTTAGTAAGACGTTGTTATAACGATAATCGTTATATATATCGTTTCGAGTTTATTAACTTAGTAGTCTCATTTTTATGTATATAACTCATTGTTAATATACCTAGTGATATACTTACTTATCATAATATCATGTTAACTATATATATATATATATATATATATATATATATATATATATATATATATATATATATATATATATATATATATATATATATATATATATATATATATATATATATATATATATATATATATATATATATATATATATATCATCATATAGTTTTTACAAGTTTTAACGTTCGTGAATTGCCGGTCAACTTGGGTGGTCAATTGTCTACATGACACTCATTTCAAATAATCAAGTCTTAACAAGTTTGATTGCTTAACATGTTGGAAACATTTAATCATGTAAATATCAATTTCATTTAATATATATAAACATGGAAAAGTTCGGGTCACTACAGTACCTACCCGTTAAATAAATTTCGTCCCGAAATTTTAAGCTGTAGAAGGTGTTGACGAATCTTCTGGAAATAGGTGCGGGTATTTCTTCTTCATCTGATCTTCATGCTCCCAGGTGAACTCGGGTCCTCTACGAGCATTCCATCGAACCTTAACAATTGGTATCTTGTTTTGCTTAAGTCTTTTAACCTCACTATCCATTATTTCGACAGGTTCTTCAATAAATTGAAGTTTTTCGTTGATTTGGATTTCGTCTAATGGAATAGTGAGATCTTCTTTAGCAAAGAATTTCTTCAAATTCGAGACGTGGAAAGTGTTATGTACAGCCGCGAGTTGTTGAGGTAACTCAAGTTGGTAAGCTACTGGTCCGACACGATCTATAATCTTGAATGGTCCAATGTACCTTGGATTTAGTTTCCCCCATTGACCAAATCGAATAACGCCTTTCTAATGTGAAACCTTAAGCATGACCATCTCTCTAATCTCAAATTCTATATCTTTTCTTTTACTGTCCGCGTAGCTCTTTTGTCGACTCTGGGCGGTTTTCAATCGTTGTTGAATTTGGATGATTTTCTCGGTAGTTTCTTGTATTATCTCCGGACCCGTAATCTGTCTATCCCCCACTTCACTCCAACAATTCGGATACCTGCACTTTCTACCATAAAGTGCTTTAAATGGTGCCATCTCAATACTCGAATGGTAACTGTTGTTGTAGGAAAATTCTGCTAACGGTAGGTGTCGATCCTAACTGTTTCCGAAATTGATAACACATGCTCGTAGTATGTCTTCAAGTGTCTGTATTGTCCTTTCACTTTGCCCATCAGTTTGTGGATGATAAGCAGTACTCATGTCTAGACGAGTCCCCAATGCTTGTTGCAGTGTCTGCCAAAACCCTGAAACAAATCTGTCATCCCTATCAGAGATAATAGAGATTGGTATTCCATGTATGGAGACAACTTCCTTTAAATATAATCGCGCCAACTTCTCCATTTTATCAACTTCTCTCATTGGCAGAAAGTGTGCTGATTTGGTAAGACGATCGACTATTACCCAAATAGTATCATAACCACTTGCAGTTCTTGGCAATTTAGTAATGAAATCCATGGTAATATTTTCCCATTTCCATTCTGGGATTTCAGGTTGTTGAAGTACACCTGATGGTTTCTGATGTTCAGCTTTGACCTTAGAACACGTCAAACATTCTTCTACATATCTCGCAATATCGGTTTTCATACCCGGCCACCAAAAATGTTTCTTGAGGTCCTTATACATCTTTCCCGCTCCGAGATGTATTGAGTATCTGGCTTTATGTGCTTCCCCAAGTACCATTTTTCTCACATCTCCAAACTTTGGTATCCAAATTCTTTCGGCTCTATACCGGGTTCCGTCTTCTCGAATATTAAGGTGTTTCTCCGATCCTTTGGGTATTTCATTCTTCAAATTCCCTTCTTTTACGACACCCTGCTGCGCCTCCTTTATTTGAGTAGTAAGGTTAGTACGAATAATTATATTCATAGCTTTTACCCGCATAGGTTCTCTGTCCTTTCTACTCAAAGCGTCTGCTACCACATTCGCCTTCCCTGGATGGTAACGAATCTTGAAATCGTAATCATTCAATAACTCAATCCACTACGCTGCCTCATGTTTAGTTGTTTCTGATTAAATATGTGTTGGAGACTTTTGTGATCGGTATATATAATACTTTTGACCCCATATAAGTAGTGCCTCCAAGTCTTTAATGCAAAAACAACCGCGCCTAATTCCAAATCATGCGTCGTATAATTCTGCTCATGAATCTTCAATTGTCTAGACGCATAAGCAATTACCTTCGTTCGTTGCATTAATACACAACCGAGACCTTGCTTTGAGGCATCACAATATATCACAAAATCATCATTCCCTTTAGACAATGACAATTGATGTGTGAGAGGAGGTGTATACGAAATAGTTATATATTTGTTATGAAATACTATTAAATACGATACAATTTTACACAAGTTATTTATTTATTTATAGAGTGGATATACCTAAACCTTGCTACAACACTTATATGCAGTGTACCTAATCGTACAGTAGTGTAGTTTTTATTAAGTCCGGTTCGTTCCACAGGGAGCTAGCCAAGTTTAACGCTATATTTTTAAAAACTATATTTGTATAAAAATATATATATAGGAGTAGTATTATTATTATAAAAGGGGGTTTTTACCGTTTAATGACCGGTTTGTCGATTTTAAAACTTAAGTCGCAGTTAAAACCTAATGTAAAATATTAAAAATAAATATAACTTAATTTTAAGCGTAAATTAAATAACGATAATGAAATTGCGATAAATAAAAGTGCGATAAATAAAATGACGATAAATAAAATTGCGATAATTAAAAAGTACGATAATTAAAATGACAATAAATTAAAGTGCGATAATTAAAAGTGCAACTAAATATGAAATAAAGGAATTATGCTTATTTAAACTTCCGTAATCATGATGTTTGATGTGTTAATTTTAGTTTATTACCATGGGTTAATTGTCCTTTGTCCTGGATTATTCAATATGTCCGTCTGGTTTTTGTCCATAACAGTCCATTAGTCATAAATATAAAGTGCGAGTGTCCTCGTCAAATTATCCTTATATCTGAAGTCAAATATTCCAACTAATTGGGGACTTAAACTATAATTACACCAATTTTCCTTGTATATAATTTACCCCTGTTTTAATAAGTCCATTGACTATTAATCCATTCCGGTGTCTGGTTAAATGAATGATTAATAGTACTTATAAATATCCCGCCCATCGTGTCCGATCGAGTGTATGTGGTTATATATAGGTACGTCCAATTGTAAATCTTTATATTAAATTAACGAACTATCATTCAATTAAACAAATATAAAGCCCATTAATAGCCCATAGTCTAATTTCCACAAGTGTCGTTCTTTTGTCTAAACCCCAATTATGGTACAAAGCCCAATTACCCAATTTTAATATTTAGCCCAACATCACGATTACTTCGATTTAAATAAGCATAATAATAACTTAGCTACGAGACATTAATTTAAAAAGGATGAACATAACTTACAATGATTAATAATAGCGTAGCGTTACACGGACATAATTTCGACTTACACCCTTACAACATTCGCTAACATACCCTCATTATTATTAAAATTAAAATTAAAATTATATATATATATATATGTATATATATATATATATATATATATATATATATATATATATATATATATGTGTGTGTGTGTGTGTGTGAGATTGAGAGATAGAGAAAAAGGTGTGTTAATAAATGGTCAGAACACGCGAAATTTATAGGATGTTTGCTGCTACAGGACACCATGCGATCGCATGGCCTACGTTTTCAGCTCACATGTCTTTGTTTTCTTCTTTGCCGACGATTTATATATATAATATAATATATATATATATATAATTTTAAGAATTATTTATATATTATATTATATTATATTTATGTGCATAGTTGACTAGTAATTTTTAGTCCGTTGCATCGAGCGTTGAGAGTTGACTTTGGTCCCGGTTCCGGATTTTCGAACGTCCTTGCGTACAATTTAATATCTTGTATTCTGCGTTTCGCGTCTTGTACTTTTGTAATTTTGAGACGTTTCTCATTAATAATTTGAACCACTTTGATTGTACTTTGTACTTTTGAGCTTTTTGGTCGTTTACGTCTTCAATTCTTCGAATCTGTCTTTTGTCTTCACCTTTTATTATTTAAACGAATATCACTTGTAAATAGAACAATTGCAACTAAAAGCTTGTCTTTCTTGAAGGATAATGCTATGAAATATATGTTTGTTTTTAGCATTATCAAATATTCCCACACTTGAGGGTTGCTTCTCCTCAAGCAATATAGTCTTGAAATAAAAATACTAGAATCACTTCTTTATTCTTCACACTTTGTACATCAATGATTTCTATACGGTGGTATAAACAATGATAGTAACGTTGTGGTTTACAGTCCCACATGACTATGAAAATTTAGATCCTTTAGGAAATTGGATCTTTATAAAAACAATTGATCTTTTGAAAATTCAATCTAGCTTTTACCCTAGATAAGTTTTCCGGAATAACCCTTCACCGGTGTTTACGAAATTGTTTTTGTGGGTTTTGTGGGTTTCAGATTTGAAAATTTTAGCTCAAAACTTATGGTTTTGTGTCACCCACTTGCTAATCTTGTATTAGGAAAGCAACACGTCCAGTATACTTGCTCCGTATATTACCTATCGGTAAACTACCGTCCGGTTGTAAAGGAAAGCGTTGAACAAGCAACTGTTAAGGCAATGTCCCCTGACATGCTTTTAATTATGGTCTATATCGTGTCGGATGCAATTACTATCCTTTGTAGGAGTAATAGTAAAGCTCACCCTATAGTTTTTCGGTCTGGCACAAGGTCCTGTCTTCGACCATGCTATGCAACCACCGTTCTTACGGTTGACACCCGATTTGGTTCAGGTGACCTAATGAATTCCAGGTGAATTCCTAGGATTTTACTTTCAATGGTAATGAACACATTGAAAATGGGTTTTCAGAAAACAAATCAGTTTTAATTTGATCAAAATATTTTCTCGTTCAAGCTCGAGTTTAGATTTCATCGAATTCGATGAGTTTGTAATTCTCAATCTTTAAGGTCAATCTCAAGGATTGACTAATATCAGGCTTAAAAGCTGATTTTTGATCTTTAAGGAGATTATCCTTTCTGGGGGTCTGATTCATTAGTCTTATCAAGCTAATTTGCACGGCGCCCTCCCCATTTTACGAGATAAATCCTTCTCATGGTTAGCATAAATCTGACCACTTGGCGACCTTGTTTGATGCTGAGGTCCGTGGATTTCCTGCTGATTTTAGAGATAACTTTTCTAGATTTTTCGTCAACCTACAGCTGGTCTGGATGACAACTTCCTGACCTAAATCAAGAAGCGCGTGTCTTTTTCTGAAGACTTTACTTCATTTTAATGATGGAATTGATTCATCGTGTAGATCTATCTTTTCTTTCAAATGTATTACAGTAAATCCGGTAAAACTGATTAGTTTAGTCCAAAGCAAAAGTACCTGCAATAATCTGTACCAAATATGTGATATGTGTTTTAAAGAAATTGGTAAATTCTTCCCACACTTAGCTTTTATTTATTCTTTTCTTTGCCTTTTTATTCTCTTCTATTCCATTTTAAATGAATTCAAGCGTTTTGGGTTGTTTCTCCATTTATGTTCTTTCCGAGGTAACAATAATTTCGGCATTAACACCTAGTTTTATCGTTCATAAATATGTATAAACATGATTTTGAATTCATTTAGTTGAAAATTTTTCAAATTTTCACAAAATTTAGCAATTTAACTAAGTGTAAACCCGAGAGAATTTATAACCCTTCCCCACACTTGAGATCATGCAATGCCCTCATTTGCATGAAATCAGACTATAATTATACATTCATGAGGGTGATTAGTGTAGAAAAGTGATTAAAAATACCGAGTTTGCAACATATTATTTTATATCACATTTGATATTTTGCGTCTTGTCGTCAAAATTAGTAGCTTTTGCTGAACTTAATGTCAGTCTTTGAAAGTGTGCTGTTTTACCCTGTTTTGTATATAAGATAAACTACAAACATATATATAAAAATATTTTTTTTATAAAACCTTTATTTATTAAAACAATTTAAATGAATAATTTTTTTAAAATTTTGTTTCCTTTTACTTTAGGTAGTTTCGGTATGTTTACCTAGTCCGTCCCTCGACAAAATTTAAAATTTGTTGTTTTTAAAGCGATTGTTTTAAAAGCAAAGGTTTTTGGGTTTTTTAATTTTTTTGGTATACTTTAGATCAATATTATTAAAAATAATGATAACAAAATTTTTCGCCCCGTCCTTGGGTAAAGCAATTTCGGTTCCATGACCTAGTCTTCAACTTACGATGAATTTTAGAAATCATTTTTTAAACTTAATGAAATAAAGTAATTTTTTTTTAAATTCACACAAAACTTAAATTTAAAAAGCATATTAATTTCATATAAAACCTTCAAAATATTTGAAAAAAATCAGAATGGGGGGAGAAAACTAGTTCTTTAGTGTCTGCTAGCGGAAAAGACCAATCAAATTCCATTCTCGGAACTACACGAGAATAGAACAACTAACCCTAGACAGTATTATTTCTTAAAACATTTGAATCTCCCCACACTTAGGTAGCTGTGGTGTCGAAATTGTGGTTAACTTCATTGTCAATTTCTCTTGGACCATAATCAACTTGCATATCTGTGACTTTTGCTTTAAGCCATTGGTCGGATTCCTGTGTAATATCCACAAATTCAACTAGTTTAGCCTTTTCTCTAGGAGATATATTGGATACTAACCGGTTACATAACTTAAAGTTCCCCTTGGTTCTAGCATTGCGAATTCGTTTAATAAGTTTCTTCATTGAACTGTTAATAACGGAGTCATTTAATTTTGTATCAACAACGGGGTTCTTTGTTATCAGGTCATCATTAGGTGTTACTTCATCTTCCCCACACTCAGGCATTTTATTATTGCTAAGCACTACCGTTGGAGTTGGTAAAACAACATGGTTCTTACGTATCATTTTTGTCGGTTCAACGGTTTTGGTTGGTGGAGATTTAGACTTTCGACTCACAAGGGTGATCGATTTTTCATTATTACTAAGTGTCATTCTACCCTCTCTTACATCAAATAACGCCCCGGTAGATGCTAAGAATGGTCGACCTAAAATTAGAGGAATGTTTGGGTCCTCTTCTATGTCAATGACAATAAATTCGACTAGAAAGGTTAAATTATCCACTTGAACGGGTAGGTTGTCAGCAATTCCAACTGGGTGCCTAATGGTTTGATCAAAGAGTCGAACACTCATCTCTGTTGGACTTAACTCACCTACTCCTAATCTCTTATATAATGAAAGAGGCATAACACTCACACTCGCACCTAAATCTGCTAGTGCATCATACATGACACAATCACTAAGTAGACAAGGAACAATAAATTCACCCGGATCACCCAACCTGGGTGGAACTTTTGATGGAACTGTCTTCACCGGGTTTATCTTTACGGTTTTTGTTTCTTGCACTTTCTTATTCTTCTTCTTCTTTCCAGAGGTATCATAAACTTTATTACCTATTACTTGCTCATACTCAACTCCTTTTCTTGGAAACGGGATGGATGGTCTGTATGGTGCCACCACTGGTTTTACATACTCGGGTGGTGGTGGTGGTGTTGTAACTTCTTCATTGTTACTCACATCTAAAACCTTCCCATCTTCTGGAGCTAGTTTTTCAGAATTCGTTGAAACCATATTAACATTCTCATTCTGAGGATTTACTTCAGTATTACTCGGTAGCTTTCCTTGTTCCCTCTCACTCATCATGCTAGCAAGAGTACCTACGTGTTTTTCTAGATTCAAAATGGAAGCTTGTTGAGTTCTTAATGACTGATCAAACCTCTCATTTGTTTGGTTTTAAGATGTAATAAATTGTGTTTGAGATTCCATTAGCTTTGCCATCATTTCTTCCAGATTTGGCTTTTTCTCTTCGGTTTGTTTTGGTGGTTTATATAAGATAGGTTTTTGTTGATTGAAAGTGTGGTTTTGAGTTGGTTGGTTATTCAGACCTTATTGGTTATACGAGTTATTGTTTGGCCCATTTGGATTGTAAAGAATGTTTTGATTTCGATTGAAGTTTGACCTTGGTGGTTGATAATTATTTTGATAATTATTTCCCGGCCTTTGGTTCATGTAGGAAACATTCTCACGTTGTTCCATCGTTTGCTCAATGTGGCAATCTTTCATTAAGTGTGGTCCACCGCATTGCTCACAACTGATTCGTATTGCGTGAATATCTTTATTCATCTTTTTCATTCGTCTTTCGAAAGCATCTATTTTTACGGAAACGGAATCAAAGTCATGGCTAGAATCGGTTCTAGCCGCTTTAGATGAACGAAAGATATCATTTTCTTGGTGCCACTCATGAGAGTGGGAGGCTGTGTTATCAATAATTTTGTAAGCTTCAGTTGCGGTTTTCTTCATAATGGAACCACCAGCTGTTATGTCGATGTCTTTTCGTGTAGCAATGTCGCATCCTTGGTAGAATATTTGTACTATTTGATAAGTGTCTAAACCATGTTGCGGACATCCTCTCAATAACTTTCCAAATCTTGTCCATGCCTCATATAATGTTTTATTTGGCTTTTGCGCGAACGTAACAATTTCTCCTTGAAGTCTCACGACTTTAGATGCCGGAAAGAATTGTTTAAGAAATTTTTCAACTAAAACGTCCCATGTATCAATCGCCCCTTCAGGTAACGATTCTAACCAATCTTTGGCTTCTCCCTTTAAAGTCCAGGGAAATAACATGAGATATATCTATTCATCCTCAACTTCTCTGATTTTGAATAGAGTACAAATCTTATTAAAGGTTCGAAGATGTTCATTTGGATCTTCTTTTGGCGTACCACTATATTGGCATTGATTAGTTACCATGTGTAGGATTTGTCCTTTGATTTCATAATCTGGTGCATTAATGTCTGGTTTAATAATGGCGTGACCTTGGCCGGTGCGTTTAGCTCTCATTCGGTCTTCCATACTTAGAGGTTCCAGATTTTCCATGATTGAATTTGTTGAATCTGAATCACTAGAGGATTCTGATTTAATGGGTTGTTCTTCTACAATCTCTGTTTGAATGATTGGTGGTTCCAGAGGAAAGATTAGTGGTTCAGGATCTCTGAATTGTCCCTGAATATCCTTCAGATTCTCAATTGTGAGGTCGGGTTCAAAAAATGGATTATCGGAAATTTGAATTGGAGTACTTGGTCGACTGGATGACGATTCTAAAGAAAAATCAACGGCGACAATATTGGCTAGATGTCTTGATCGAGTTACAGGTGGTGAACGTATGAAAGGTGGTGAACGTTTTGCTCGGTGCATTCACTGAATATCCTATTTGTTATAAAATATAAAAATTATATAAGTTATCAAATTAATAGACTTTTCTGGTTTTGCCCACGTTTCGAATAGCCAATAGATGTAGCAGGTAGCCAGGACCCTTTAAATCGGAAGCCCACAACTCGCCACTAACAAATCCAACTATTACTACGAACCAGAAAATTTTGGATGTCTATCAATTTAACCGCTTAAAATAATTTTTCGTTGAAATTTAAAGAAATTTTAGAGAAGAAATAAAAAATTCTATGTCCTAAAAACTAGAGCGTTGAGAAATAAGAAAGAAAAAGAGCGCGTCGAAAAACGTTGAAAAATAAAAGGTCGAAAAATAATAAAAAGAATGTAGCGCATTGAAACTTAAAAGTCTAAAAACTAAGAATTAAAAGTTGCGTCTAAAGGTATTAAAGCTTAAAAGGAATTTTATATCCGAAACGGCAATTACTTAAAAAAGGTACTAAAATTTATAAAACGGCGTCGCAAAATTCTAAAGCACCTAAATCTTAGTCTATAGAAAAAGTACTTAAGGGATTTTTACTGCAAAGCCTAAGAGTCTAGAAATAAAAATAACTACGGCAAATACTATATTAAAACTAATTACGAGCGAAAAATACAAATATTACGCTAAAACAAATAAAGAGATACAAAATATAAAAATAAACTTAAAGTTGTAAAAAGTACAATTTTTATAAAAATATTATGTTTATATTATTTATTTTATAAAAGTATTAATTTTATATATTTATAAAACTAAATAAAACTAAAAATACAAAATAAACTAAAAATTAATTATTAAAATAACTAAACCCTAATTAACTAATTAATTAATAATTATTATTAAATAACCCTAACCCTAATTGATAGTCAAAGGTTTCAGACCTGTCAACTCACCTCATGCGATCGCATGAGGTGTTAGTTGTTTTACCATGCGATAGCATGGTCTGTGAATTCGGGCCAGATATTGGGCTGCTACAGTGTAGTGGCCCGATTGGTTTTTTTTTTTACTTTTTACTTTTGTTTTTATAAAATATTTATATAAATAAATAAAAACTTATATTTTAAAAACTAAAATAAAAATAAAGACACTTTATAATTTAACAAACTCTTAAAAATATATATTTTTCTTTTTTATATTTTTATATTTTTAATAACTAAAACGTATTTTTACAAAAGCGTATTTTTACAAAAGTAAACTAAGAATCTTTATATATATATATATATATATATATATATATATATATATATATATATATATATATAGCATTTCGCTTCCGACGTTTAAGCAGTCCCCGGCAGCGGCGCCAAAAATACTTGATGTGTGAGCGGAGGTGTATACGAAATAGTTATATATTTGTTATGAAATACTATTAAATACGATACAATTTTACACAAGTTATTTATTTATTTATTTATAGAGTGGATATACCTAAACCTTGCTACAACACTTATAGGCAGTGTACCTAATCGTACAGTAGTGTAGTTTTTAGTAAGTCCGGTTCGTTCCACAGGGAGCTAGCCAAGTTTAACGCTATATTTTTAAAAACTATATTTGTATAAAAATATATATAAGTAGTATTATTATTATAAAAGGGGGTTTTTACCGTTTAATGACCGGTTTGTCGATTTTAAAACTTAAGTCGCAGTTAAAACCTAACGTAAAATATTAAAAATAAATATAACTTAATTTTAAGCGTAAAGTAAATAATGATAATGAAATTGCGATAAATAAAAGTGCGATAAATAAAATGACGATAAATAAAATTGCGATAATTAAAAAGTACGATAATTAAAATAACAATAAATTAAAGTGCGATAATTAAAAGTGCAATTAAATATGAAATAAAGGAATTATGCTTATTTAAACTTCCGTAATCATGATGTTTGACGTGTTGATTTTAGTTTATTACCATGGGTTAATTTTCCTTTGTCCTGGATTATTCAATATGTCCGTCTGGTTTTTGTCGATAACAGTCCATCAGTCATAAATATAAAGTGCGAGTGTCCTCGTCAAATTATCCTTATATCTGAAGTCAAATATTCCAACTAATTGGGGACTTAAACTATAATTACACCAATTTTTCTTGTATATAATTCACCCCTGTTTTAATAAGTTCATTGACTATTAATCCATTCCCGTGTCCGGTTAAATGAACGATTATTAGTACTTGTAAATATCCCGCCCATCGTGTCCGATTGAGTGTATGTGGTTATTTATAGGTATGTGCAATTGTAAATCTTTATATTAAATTAACGAACTGTCATTCAATTAAAAAAATATAAAGCCCATTAATAGCCCATAGTCTAATTTCCACAAGTGTCGTTCTTTTGTCCAAACCCCAATTATGGTACAAAGCCCAATTACCCAATTTTAATATTTAGCCCAACATCACGATTACTTCGATTTAAATAAGCATAATAATAACTTAGCTACCAGACATTAATTTAAAAAGGTTGAACATAACTTACAATGATTAATAATAGCGTAGCGTTACACGGACAGAATTTCGACTTACACCCTTACAACATTCGCTAACATACCCTCATTATTATTAAAGTTATAATATATATATATATATATATATATATATATATATATATATATATATATATATACGTGAGATTGAGAGATAGAGAAAAAGGTGTGTTAATAAATGGCCAGAACACGCGAAATTTATAGGATGTCTGCTGCTACAGGACACCATGCGATCACATGGTTTTTAGCCTTCCTGGCCATGCGATCGCATGGCCTACTTTTTCAGCTCACATGTCTTTATTTTCTTCTTTGCCGACGATTTATATATATATATATATATATATATATATATATATATATATATATATATATATATATATATATATATATATATATATATATATATATATATATATATATAAGTTTAAGAATTATTTATATATTATATTATATTTATGTGCATAGTTGACTTGTAATTTTTAGTCCGTTGCGTCGAGCGTTGAGAGTTGACTTTGGTCCCGGTTTCAGATTTTCGAACGTCCTTGCGTACAATTTAATATCTTGTATTTTGCGTTTCGTGTCTTGTACTCTTGTAATTTTGAGATGTTTCTCATTAATAATTTGAACCACTTTGATTGTACTTTGTACTTTTGAGCTTTTTGGCGTTTGCGTCTTCAATTCGTCGAATCTGTCTTTTGTCTTCACCTTTTATTATTCAAACGAATATCACTTGTAAATAGAACAATTGCAACTAAAAGCTTGTCTTTCTTGAAGGATAATGCTATGAAATATATGTTCGTTTTTAGCATTATCAACAATATAGGTGTCGTAGTTAACTTTTTCTTCAACAATTGAAATGCTTTTTCTTGTTCATTCTTCCATTCAAATTTCTTCCCTTTATGCGTTAATGCAGTCAAGGGTTTTGCTATTTTGGAAAAATCTTAGATGAATCTTCTGTAGTAACCAGCTAATCCTAAAAATTGGTGTATGTGTTTCGGAGTTTTTGGGGTTTTCCATTTTTCAACGGTTTCAATCTTTGCCGGATCCACCTGAATACCTTCTTTGTTCACTATGTGACCGAGGAATTGAACCTCTTCCAACCAAAATGCACACTTTGAAAACTTAGCGTACAGTTTTTCTTTCCTCAACAACTCTAGCACTTTTCTCAAATGTTCTCCGTGCTCTTGATCATTCTTTGAGTAGATAAGTATGTCATCGATAAAAACAATGACAAATTTGTCAAGATATGGTTCACACACTCGATTCATAAGGTCCAAGAACACAGCTGGTGCGTTAGTCAAACTAAATGGCATAACCATAAACTCGTAATGACCGTAACGCATCCTAAAAGCTGTTTTTAGAATATCATCCTCCTTCACCCGCATTTGATGATATCCGGAACGTAAATCAATCTTCGAAAAAACTGACGAACCTTGTAGTTGATCAAATAAGTCGTCGATTCTCGGTAGTGGGTAACGGTTCTTGATGGTAAGTTTGTTCAACTCTCGGTAGTCGATACACAGCCTGAATGTACCATCTTTCTTCTTGAAAAACAAAACAGGAGCTCCACATGGTGATGTGCTTGGTCGAATGAAACCACGCTCTAAGAGTTCTTGTAATTGGCTTTGGAGTTCCTTCATTTTGCTGGGTGCGAGTCTGTATGGAGCACGAAGCTATTGGTGCAGCTCCTGGTACGAGATCTATTTTAAATTCAATAGATCGGTGTGGAGGTAGTCCCGGTAATTCTTTCGGAAATACATCGGGAAATTCTTTTGCGACGGGAACATCATTGATATTTTTTTCTTCGGGTTTGACTTCTTCGATGTGTGCTAAAACGGCATAGCAACCTTTTCTTATTAGTTTTTGCACCTTCAAATTACTAATAAGATTTAGCTTCGCGTTGCTCTTTCCTCCGTACACCATTAAGGGTTTTCCTTTTTCTCTTACAATGCGAATCGCATTTTTATAACATAAGATTTTCGCTCTCTCCTTTTTCAACCAATCCATGCCGATTATCACATCAAAACTCCCTAACTCTACTGGTATCAAATCAATCTTAAACGTTTCGCTAACCAGTTTAATTTCTCGATTCTGACATATCTTATCTGCTGTAATTAATTTACCGTTTGCTAATTCGAGTAAAAATTTATTATCCAAAGGCGTCAATGGACAACTTATTTTAGCACAGAAATCCTTACTCATATAGCTTCTATCCTCACCCGAATCAAATAAAACGTAAGTAGATGTATTGTCAATAAGAAACGTACCCGTAACAAGCTCTGGGTCTTTCAGCTCTTCAACCGCATTAATGTTGAAGACTCTTCGTCAGCCTTGCCCATCATTATCCCCCTGATTTGGACACGCATTTTTGTAATGGCCCTTCTTCCCGCATCTAAAACAGGTAATGTCAGCATAACTTGTTCCGGCATTATTTGTTCCCTTAACCATTGATCCGTAGATTTCGCACTTTGTCGCACCATGGCTCTTTCTTTTACACTTAGTACACACTGCTGTACAGAGCCCAGTCGGATGGTATCCTTCACACCTCTGACATGGTTTCTGCCTCTTGTTGTTATTGTTCGTATTGTTGTTGTTGCGGTTGTTATTGTTGCTGAAACGGTTGTTGTAGTTGTTGCTGGGGTGGTTGTTGTTGTTGCATTTGTTGTTGTGAAAATTGGTGCGATTGTAGTTGTGATTGTTGTGTTGATTGTTAAAATTGTGACCCTTGTCACTGGTTTCTTCCCACTTTCTCTTAATTTGTTTCGTGTTGGCTTCTTCGGCCGCCTGCTCTTTAACTCTTTCCTCAATCTGATTTATGAGTTTATGAGCCATTCGACTTGCCTTTTGTATGGAGGCGGGCTCGTGTGAACTTATATCTTCTTGGATCCTTTCTAGTAACCCTTTTACAAATGCGTCGATTTTCTCCTCTTCATCTTCGAACGCTCTTGGGCACAATAAACATAACTCCGTGAATCGTCGTTCGTATGTGGTAATGTCGAAACCTTGTGTTCGTAATCCTTTAAGCTCTACTTTGAGCTTATTGACCTCGTTTCTGGGACGATACTGCTCAGTCATCAGATGTTTGAATGCTGACCACGGTAGTGCGTACGCAGCATCTTGTCCCACTTGCTCTAGGTAGGTATTCCACCATGTTAACTCAGTACCTGTGAAGGTATGCGTAGCGTACTTTACTTTGTCTTCTTCAGTACACTTACTTATGGCAAACACCGATTCAACCTTTTCGGTCCACCGTTTCAATCCGATTGGACCCTCGGTTCCATCGAATTTCAAATATTTACAGGCAATGAATTCTTTGTAGGAGCATCCTACACGATTTCTTGTGGCGTTATTTGTATTGCTAGATTCAGAGTTATTGTTGTTGTTTTGCATTGCAGCCTGTACCGCGGCTATGTTTGCTACAAGGAAAATACGGAAGTCTTCCTCGCTCATGTTCAAATTCTGACGAGTCGTCGGTGCCATTTCCTTCAAAAATAGCTCAAAAGAATTAAGTTAATCATATAGAATATTAAGAGTAGTCAATAGTATTTCGTAGCATAATATGAACTCATTTATAAAAGTTTTTTCTTCATATTAGCATTTTATAGTTTTAATTCGGGTAGTACCTACCCGTTAAGTTCATACTTAGTAGCTAATATACAATTCCACTACTACAATTCTATATGGAAAAACTGATTATAATAATATTTCGCGTTCAAACTTTTATACAATATTTTACAAACTTACAATACCGCTATTATACATATAGTATAAAATATAGTACACAATAACTTTGATACAAAACAGTTGTGACAACAATCCTAGTTAATACGCAAGTCGTTCAGCAAAGGCAATAAAAACACGTAATTCATAAGTCCAGAAATATGTCATGCATTCTGGTTTTACTAAGACTACTTCCCATCCATGGTCTTGTGGAACATAACCGTTGTGGCCGTTGATAAGACAGCATGTTGTAACGTCGTCAAAGGGACGAGCTTTTCATAATATCCAACAGCACCGTAATAATCTAAAAACCTTGTTTCTCACCCCAACTACTGAATCCGTCACTTGTGGGAAGGTTTTATTTAAAAGTTGTAATCCGATGTTCTTTTTCTCACTTTGGTGAGAAGCGAACATCACTAACCCGTAAGCATAACATGCTTCTTTATGTTGCATGTTAGAAGCTCTTTCTAACTCATGAAGTCCTATGTTGGGATATGTTGAGTCAAAATAGGTTCTTAACCCGTAGCGTAAAATTGGATTTGGGTTCCCCGCATTTAACGCTTTAAAGAAAACATGACGTAACTTACGGTGTCCCCTATGTGATATACCCCATCTTTCAAATGAATGCCTTTTATAAACAATGGCATGCCTGGAACGTTCATCAAATGTTCTACACACTAATTTCGCCGTAAATAATTGTGCCGATGAATTCTGACTGACTTTAGACAAGATTTCATCAATCATGTCCCCGGGTAGGTCTTCTAAAATTTTTTGTTGTCTATCCTTAACATCCATTTTTGTTTTAATACTGTAAAAATAGACGAGGGTTATATTCGTAAAAGATAATTATCAAATAATACAAGCAATTTTCACATACAACAAGAAAAGTACAAGCACACTTATTTTACATATTTTACACCTCATGATTACAACTCTTTATTCCGACTCACCAATTTCTTCCTCTTCGGACCTGTTTCGTTTTGCTAATTTTCTAGGGATATATGATGTTCCTCTAATACGAGTCGTTGTTTTCACAAATGGTTTAGAAAAACCTGGTGTTTTAGAGGTTACCGGGTTATTGTTACAACTTAAGAAATACGGGTGTTGACGATACATATAAAGTTCATCGGGGTTGGAATCAGGTTTCTCTATTTTGATGCCCTTTCCCTTATTATTATTTTTTTGCCTTTTCAAATTGGGTCGAGGTAATTTCTATAACATCATCGGAATCCTCATCGGGATTCGATTCATCAGAAAATTGGTAATCTTCCCAATATTTTTCTTCCTCGGCGGAAACACCATTGACCATTTTTAACTTTGGTCCATTGTTTGAGGATTTTCTTTTATTTATCTTTTTTCTATGGTTCCTAATATTTCCTCCTCCGGAACCTCTTCTTCCGGTTCCTCTTCTTCTGGTTCCTCCTCTTCCGGTTCCTCCTCTTCCGGTTCCTCTTCGGGAATTTGTGAATCTTCCCAAACTATATTTGACTCTGCATTATTATTAGGTGAGTCGATGGGATTTGTACTAGAGGTAGACATCTAACACACAATATCAAACACGTTAAGAGATTAATATATCACATAATATTTACATGTTAACAATATATAGTTTCCAACAAAAATGTTAAGCAATCGTTTTTCAAGTAAACACGGTCGAAGTCCAGACTCACTAATGCATCCTAACGAACTCGATAAGACACACTAATGCAAATTTCTGGTTCTCTAAGACCAACGCTCGGATACCAACTGAAATGTCCCGTTCATATTGATTATAAACGTTCCATAATAATTGATTTCGTCTCGAGGTTTTGACCTCTATATGAGACGTTTTTCAAAGACTGCATTCATTTTTAAAACAATCATAACCTTTATTTTATCGAGAAAGGTTTAAAAAGCATTACGTAGATTATCAAATAATGATAATCTAAAATATACCGTTTACACACGACCATTACATAATGGTTTACAATAAGAATATATTACATCAAAAATAAGTTTCTTGAATGCAGTTTTTACACAATATCATACAAGCATGGACTCCAAATCTTGTCCTTATTTTAGTATGCAACAGCGAAAGCTCTTAATAATCACCTGAGAATAAACATGCTTAAAACGTCAACAAAAATGTTGGTGAGTTATAGGTTTAACCTATATATTATCAAATCATAATAATAGACCACAAGATTTCATTTTTTTATAACACATCTTATATCAGGCATTTCGCAAACTGCATAGAGATAAAAATCATTCATATGTTGAACATCTGGTAACCGACGTTAACTTAATGCATAGAATATCCCCAAAACAGAACCTCTCATCTATATAATAATCTCGAAGTACTAAACCATCCATAACATGAATGGGGGTTGGTAAGCCCAATAGATCTATCTTTAGGATTCGCGTCAATTAGGGGCCATTTCCCAAATTCTTAGGTTACCAGACTTGAAGGGCGATATTCAGTTTAATAATCCAACCATAGAATGTAGTTTTATGTACTTGTGTCTATTTTGTAAAATATTTATAAAGCTGCATGTATTCTCATCCAAAAAAAAAAAAAATTAGATTATAAAAGTGGGACTATAACTTACTTTCATCGATTTTTACTTTGCCGGAAGTAAGACTTGGCCACTGGCCGATTCACGAACCTATAACAAATGTGTACATATATATCACAACATTTTTTATTACGTTTTTATGATTTAAGTTTGTTAAGTTAGCAGTCCTCGTTAGTAACCTACAACTAGTTGTCCACAGTTAGATGTACAGAAATAAATCAATATATATATATATATATATATATATATATATATATATATATATATATATATATATATATATATATATATATATATATATATATATATATATATATATATCTTGAATCAATCCACGACCCAGTGTATACACGTCTCAGGCTAGATCACAACTCAAAGTATATATATTTTTGGAATCAACCTCAATCCCATATAGCTAACTCAAACATTACTGCATATAGAGTGTCTATGATTGTTTCAAATAATATATATATATGGGTCAATATGATATGTCAAAATATTGTATACGTGTCTATGGTATCCCAAGATTACATAATATGTATAATACAATATAAATTAGTTAGGATATGTTTAGTCTAGATTTGTTACAAAATTTTCGTAGCTAAAACTAGCAAGTTTATCCAATTTTGTTTTACCCATCATTTCTTCGTTTCAAATCCGTTTTGATTGATTCAAGTTGCTATGGTTTCATAATGAAATAAAATTTATGAAACTAAACATAAAAAGTATAAGTTTATAGTCAGAAATACAGGTTACAAGTCATTTTAAATAGGTAGTCATTTCCGTCGAAAAAACGACATCTTGATGACCATTTTGAAAAACATACTTCCACTTTGTGTTTAACCATGATTTTTGGATATAGTATCATGTTCATATGTAATATCATTTTTTCCAGAAAACAAACTTCCAATTCAAAGATTAAGATACTTTTTATTTTTTTTTAAACCAAAACAGCCCCCGATTTCACTACGACGGCGTATGTCCGGTTTCACGGTGTTCTTCGTGTTTCCAGGTTTTAAATTATTAAGTTAGCATATATATATATATATATATATATATATATATAGAACACGTGTTTAGTTGATTTTAAAAGTCAAGTTGGAATGATTAACTTTATTTGCGAACAAGTTTAGAATTAACTAAACTATGTTCTAGTGATTATAAGTTTAAATCTTCAAATAAGATAGCTTTATATGTATGAATTGAATGATGTTATGAACATCATTACTACCTTAAGTTTAGTAGGTAAACCTACTGGAAGTGACAAGAAATGATCTAGCTTTAAAAAATTCTTGGATGGCTTGAAAGTTCTTGAAGTAGAATCATGACACGAAAACAAGTTCATGTAAGATTTCTGCTCGAATTAAGATTGTTATAGTTATATAAATTGAATCAAAGTTTGAATATGAGTATTACCTTGAATTAGATAGATAACCTACTATAAGTAACAAAGGTTTCTTGATCTTGGATGATTACTTAGAATGGATTAGAAAGCTTGGAAGTAATCTTGTAAACTTGAAAGTGTTCTTGGTTTTATGAAACTAGAAGTTATAGAATATATGAAGAACACTTAGAACTTGAGAGAGATCAATTAGATGAAGAAAATTGAGGAATGAAAGTGTTTTTAGGTGTTTTTGGTCGTTGGTATATGGATTAGATATAAAAGATGTGTAAGTTTGTTTTCATGTAAATAATTCATGAATGATTTATAATATTTTTTGTAATTTTGTGAGATATTTCATGCTAGTTGCCAAATGATAGTTCCCACATGTTTAATGACTGACATGGGCTGCTAAGGAACTGATCATTGAAATGTATATACCAATAGTATATACATCTAGAAGCTGTGTATTGTACGAGTACGAATATGGGTGCATACGAGTAGAATTGTTGATGAAAATGAATGAGGATGTAATTGTAAGCATTTTTTTTAAGTAGAAGTACTTTGATATGTGTCTTGAAGTCTTTCAAAAGTGTACTAATACATCTAAATACACTACATGTATATACATTTTAACTGAGTCGTTAAGTCATTGTTAGTCGTTACATGTAAGTGTTGTTTTGAAACCTTTAAGTTAACGATCTTGTTAAATGTAATTAATTCATTGTTATTATACTTAAATGAGATGTTTAATTGTTATGTTAACATGATAACATGGTGTATGAATATATCTTAACATCATATATATATATATATATATATATATATATATATATATATATATATATATATATATATATATATATATATATATATATATATATATATATATATATATATATATATATATATATATATGTTAAAATACTATTACAAAGATAATCGTTACCTATATATATTGTTTCGAAATTCTTAAGTTAGTAGTCTTGTTTTACATATGTAGTTCATTGTTAATATACTTAATGATATATATAATTATTATTTTATTATGTTAAATATAGTGTAACAATATCTTAATATGATACATATGTATTTAGTAAAACGTTGTTATAACGATAATCGTTATATATATCGTTTCGAGTTTCTTAACTTAGTAGTCTCATTTTTATGTATATAACTCATTGTTAATATACCTAGTGATATACTTACTTATCATAATATCATGTTAACTATATATATATATATATATATATATATATATATATATATATATATATATATATATATATATATATATATATATATATATATATATATATATATATATATCATCATATAGTTTTTACAAGTTTTAACGTTCGTGAATCGCCGGTCAACTTGGGTGGTCAATTGTCTACATGACACTCATTTTAAATAATCAAGTCTTAACAAGTTTGATTGCTTAACATATTGGAAACATTTAATCTTGTAAATATCAATTTTATTTAATATATATAAACATGGAAAAGTTCGGGTCACTACACCAGGAGCTGCACCGATAGCTCGTGCTCCTTACAGGCTCGCACCTAGCGAAATGAAGGAATTACAAAGTCAATTACAAGAAATTTTAGAGCGTGGTTTCATTCGACCAAGTACATCACCGTGGGCAGCTCCGGTGTTGTTTGTCAAAAAGAAGGATGGTACATTCAGGTTATGTATCGACTACCGTGAGTTCAACAAACTTACCATCAAGAACTGTTATCCACTACCAAGAATCGACGACTTATTTGATCAACTGCAAGGTTCGTCAGTTTATTCAAAGATTGATTTACGTTCCGGGTATCATCAAATGCGAGTGAAGAAGGATGATATTCCGAAGACTTCTTTTAGAACTCGTTACGGTCATTATGAGTTTATGGTTATGCCATTTGGATTAACTAACGCACCAGCTGTGTTCATGGACCTCATGAACCGAGTGTGTGGACTATATCTTGACAAGTTTGTCATTTTCTTCATCGATGACATACTTATTTACTCTAAAAATGATCATGAGCACGAAGAACATTTGAGAAAAGTGCTAGAATTGTTAAGAAAAGAAAAACTATACGCTAAGTTTTCAAAGTGTGCATTTTGGTTGAAAAAAGTTCAATTCCTCGGTCACATAGTGAGCAAAGAAGGTATTCAGGTTGATCCGGAAAAGATTGAAACTGTTGAGAAATGGGAAACACCGAAAACCCCGACTCAAATATGCCAATTTTTGGGATTGGCTGGTTACTACAGAAGATTCATCCAAGATTTTTCCAAAATAGCAAAACCCTTGACTGCATTAACGCATAAAGGGAAGAAATTTGAATGGAATGATGAGCAAGAAAGAGTATTTCAATTGTTAAAGAAAAAGTTAACTACGGCACCTATATTGTCATTGCCTGAAGGGAATGATGATTTTGTGATTTATTGTAATGCCTCAAAGCAAGGTCTCGATTTTGTATTAATGCAACGAACGAAGGTAATTGCTTCTGCGTCCAGACAATTGAAGATTCATGAGAAAAATTATACGACTCACGATTTAGAATTGGGCGCTGTTGTTTTTGCATTAAAGACATGGAGACACTACTTATATGGGGTCAAAAGTATTATATATACATACCACAAAAGTCTCTAACATATATTTGATCAAAAAAAATCGAACATGAGGCAGCGTAGGTGGATTGAGTTGTTGAATGATTACGATTTCGAGATTTGTTACCACCCAGGGAAGGCGAATGTGGTAGCCGACGCCTTAAGCAGAAAAGACAAGGAACCTATTCAAGTAAAAGCTATGAATATAATTATTCATACTAATCTCACTACTCGAATAAAAGAGGCACAACAGGAGGTTTTGAAAGAAGGGAATCTAAAGAATGAAATATCCAAAGGGTCAGAAAAACATCTTAACATTCGGGAAGATGGAACCCGGTATAGGGCTGAAAGAATTTGGGTACCAAAGTTTGAAGATGTGAGGGAAATGGTACTTTGGGAAGCACATAAAACCAGATATTCAATACATCCCGGAGTGGGGAAAATGTACCAAGATCTCAAGAAACACTTTTGGTGGCTGGGTATGAAAGTCGATATTGCTACATACGTAGGAGAATGTTTGACTTGTTCTAAAGTCAAAGCTGAACATCATAAACCATCAGGTCTACTTCAACAACCTGAAATCCCAGAATGGAAATGAGAAAACATTACCATGGATTTCATTACAAAATTTCCAAAGATTGCAAGTGGTTATGATACTATTTGGGTAATAGTCGATCGTCTAACCAAATCAGCACACTTTCTACCAATGAAAGAAGATGATAAAATGGAGAAGTTGGCACGACTATACTTGAAAGAAGTCGTCTCTAGACATGGAATACCAGCCTCTATTATCTCTGATAGGGATGGAAGATTTGTTTCAAGGTTCTGGCAGACGTTACAACAAGCATTGGGGACTCGTCTAGACATGAGTACTGCCTATCATCCATAAACTGATGGACAGAGTGAAAGGACGATACAGACACTTGAAGACATGCTACGAGCATGTGTTATTGATTTTGGAAACAGTTGGGATCGACATCTACCGTTAGCAGAGTTTTTCTACAACAACAGTTACCACTCGAGTATTGAGATGGCGCCGTTTGAGGCACTTTATGGCAAAAAGTGCAGGTCTCCGATTTGTTGGAACGAGGTGGGGGATAGACAGATTACGGGTCCAGAAATTATCCAAGAAATTACCGAGAAAATCATTCAAATTCAACAACGGTTGAAAGCCGCCCAAAGTCGACAAAAGAGCTACGCAGACATTAAAAGAAAAGATATAGAATTTGAAACTGGAGAGATGGTCATGCTTAAGGTATCACCTTGGAAAGTTGTTGTTCGTTTTGGAAAACAAGGAAAACTAAATCCGAGATACATTGGGCCATTCAAGGTTATTGACCGTGTTGGACCTGTAGCTTATCGACTTGAATTACCTCAACAATTAGCCGGCATACATAATACCTTTCACGTCTTGAATCTGAAGAAATGCTTAGTTAAAGAAGATCTCACTATTCTTTTAGACGAAATTAAGATCAACGAAAAGCTACAATTCGTTGAAGAACCTGTCAAAATAATTGACCGAGAGGTTAAAAGAGTTAAACAAAATAAAATACCATTCGTTAAGGTTCGATGGAATGATCGTAGAGGATCCGAGTTCACCTGGGAGCGTGAAGATCAGATGAAGAAGAAATACCTACACTTATTTCCAGAAGATACGCCAACATCTCCTACTGCTTGAAATTTTGGGACGAAATTTATTTATTTGGGAAGGTACTGTAGTGACCCGAACTTTTCCATGATTATATATTATATGAGGTCTATATTTACATGATTAAATGTTTCCAACATGTTAAGCAATTAAACTTGTTAAGACTTAATTAATTGAAATGAGTTTATGTAGACAATTGACCACCCAGTTTGCCTGATGATTCACGAACGTCATAACTTGTGATAATTATATAATCGTTTTTTTTATGATGTAAGTTTTTATTTCTTATATATATATATATATATATATATATATATATATATATATATATATATATAAGAAGAAATACAATTAAATCAAAGATGTACACGTAAAACACTATTTGCTACAGTAAAACACTAATTGCTACAGTAAATTTTCGCTTTGCTACAGTAAAATACTATTTGCTGCAGTAAAATACTATTTGCTACAGTAAACACTAATTGCTGCAGTAACACTATTTACTCGTATTCAACTCGTATTCGTACTCGTACAATACCCAGCTTATAGACGTATATACTATTGGTATATACACTCAATGATCAGCTCCTTAACAGCCTTAATGAGTCATCAAACATGTGGAAACCATTATTTGGCAACTAGCATGAATGATTACACTAAAAATCAAACTAATGGAGCCTATATACACATGCATGCATTCACGTGAATCATGAACACACACACACATATTTTTAATCAACTTCCATGCATCAAACTCATCTCTCTCAAGTTCTCTCTTGATGTTCTAAGTGTTCTTCATCATCTTCATCAAAATCTACATCAATTTTCTCATAAATCCATACATAAATCAACTTACAAAACAACTACTCAAGAAAACTTCAAGAACACTTTCAAGCTTGCAAGTCTACTTCCAAGCTTTCTAATCCATTCCAATCAATCATCTAAGATCAAGAAACCTTTGTTATTTATAGTAGGTTATCTTTCTTATTCAAGGTAATTGATGTGAAAGCGAGGTGTATATAAAATAGTTTATATTTTACTAGGAAATACTATTAAATACGATACAATTTTACACAAGATATTTATTTATTTATAGAATGGATATACTTAAACCTTGCTACAACACTTATAGGCAGTGTACCTAATCGTACAGTAGTGTAGTTTTTAGTAAGTCCGGTTCGTTCCACAGGGAAATCTTTAAACAAAGCTCAACGCTATATTAGTTTACTTTTATAAAAATACAAATATATATATAAGTAATATTATTATTATAAAGGGGGGTTTTTACCGTTTAATGACCGGTTTGTCAATTTTAAAACTTTAGTCGCAGTTAAAACCTAATGTAAAATATTAAATAAATACAAGACTTAAATTAAAGCGTAAAGTAAATAACGATAATGAAATTGCGAATAATAAAAATGCGATAAAATAAAATTGCGATAATTAAAAAGTACGATAATTAAAAGTGCGATTAAATAACAAATAATAAAAGTGCGATAATTAGAAGTGCAATTAAATATAAAATAAAGGAAATTAAATATGAAATAAAAGAATTATGCTTATTTAAACTTCCGTAATCATGATGTTTGACGTGTTGATTTTAGTTTTATGCTCATGGGTTAATTGTCCTTTGTCCTGAATTATTCAATATGTCCGTCTGGTTTTTGTCCATAACAGTCCATCAGTCATAAATATAAAGTGCGAGTGTCCTCGTCAAATTATCCTTATACCCGAAGTTAAATATTCCAACTAATTGGGGATTCGAATTGTAACAAGGTTTTAATACTTTGTTTAATGAATACACCAGGTTATCGACTGCGTGTAAACCAAGGTTTTACTACTTTGTTAACAATTACACCAATTACCCTTGAATGTAATTTCACCCCTGTTTTAATTATTCTAGTGGCTATTAATCCATTCCCGTGTCCGGTTAAATGAACGATTATTCGTACATATAAATACCCCGCCCATCGTGTCCGATCGAGTGTATATGGTAATTTATAGGGACGCCCAATTGTAAATCTTTATATTAACATTAACAAACTTTCATTTAGTTAAACAAATATAAAGCCCATTAATAGCCCATAGTCTAGTTTCCACAAGTGTCGTTCTTTTGTCCAAACCCCAATTATGGTACAAAGCCCAATTACCCAATTTTAGTAATTAGCCCAACATCATGATTACTTCGTTTTAAATAAGCATAATAATAACTTAGCTACGAGACATTAATATAAAAAGGTTGAACATAACTTACAATGATTAAAAATAGCGTAGCGTTACACGGACAGAATTTCGACTTACACCCTTACAACATTCGCTAGCATACCCTTATTATTAGGATTTAAAATTAAAATTAAAATTAAAATATAAATTATATATATATATTACTCGTATGAATGAGAAGAAAAAAGATGATGAAATTTGATCAGAATTCGGTTGGCTTTATAGCCAGAGTTGAAAATTGGGGCTCCGCGACTCGCGGCAAAATGCCCTTAAAACTCCGCGAGTCGCGGAGATGTATTTACAGCTCACACCCTTGGAGTTTCTTGCTGCCGACGGTTTTTAATATATATATATAATATATATATAATTATTATAATTAATTATATATTATATTATATTTATATACATAGTTAACTTGTAATTTTTAGTCCGTTGCGTCGAGCGTTAAGAGTTGACTCTGGTCCCGGTTCCGGATTTTCGAACGTCCTCGCGTACAATTTAATATCTTGTACTTTGCGTTTTGAATCTTGTACTCTTGTGATTTCGAGACGTTTCTTATCAATAATTGGAACCTTTTTGATTGTCTTTTGTTCTTTTGAGATTTTTGGTCGTTTGCGTCTTCAAATCGTCGAATCTGTCTTCTGTCTTCACCTTTTATTATTTAAACGAATATCACTTGTAAATAGAACAATTGCAACTAAAAGCTTGTCTTTCTTGAGGAATAATGCTATGAAATATATGTTCGTTTTTAGCATTATCAAATATTCCCACACTTGAGCGTTGCTTGTCCTCAAGCAATATTGTCTTGAAATACTAGAATCACTTCTTTATTCTTCACACTTTGTACATCAGTGATTTCTATACGGCGGTATAAACAATGGTAGTAACGATATGGTTTACAGTCCCACATGACTATAAAAATTTAGATCCATTAAGGAAATTGGATCTTTATGAAAATATTTGATCTTTTGAAATCTAGTTTTTTACCCTAGATTAGTTTTCCGGAATAACCCTTTACCGGTGTTTGCAAAATATTTTTTTGTGGGTTTGGTGGGTTTCAGATTTGAAAATTTTAGCTCAAAACTTGCGGTTTTGTGTCACCCACTTGCTAACCTTGTATTTGGAAAGCAACACGTCCAGTTTACTTGTCCCGTATATTACCTTTCGGTAAACTACCGTCCGGTTGTAAAGGAAAGCGTTGAACAAGCAACTGTTTAAGGCAATGTCCCGTGACATGCTTTTGATTATGGTCTATAACGTGTCGGACGCAATTACTATCCTTGGTAGGAGCAATAGTAAAGCTCACCCTTATAATTTTTCGGTCTGGCACAAGGTCCTGTCTTTGACCATGCTATGCAACCACCGTTCTTACGGTTGACACCCGATTTAGTTCAGGTGACCTAATGAATTCCAGGTGAATTCCTAGGATTTTACGTTCAATGGTAATGAACGCATTGAAAATAGGGTTTTCAGAAAACAAATCGGTTTGTAATTTTGATCAAAATATTTTCTCGTTTAAGCTCGAGTTTAGATATCATTGAATTCCATGAGGTTGAATTCTCAATCTTTAAGGTCAATCTCTAGGATTGAGTAATATCAGTCTTAAAAGCTGATTTTTAATCTTTAAGGAGATTATCCTTTCTGGGGATCTGATTCATTAGTCTTATCCAGCTAATTTGCATGGTGCCCCCCCATTGTACGAGATAAATCCTTCTCATGGTTAGGATAAATCTGACCACTTGGCAACCCTGTTTAATGCTGAGGTCCGTGGATTTCCTGCTGATTTTAGTGATGACTTTTCTAGATTTTTCGTCAACCTACAGCTGGTCTGAACGACAACTTCATGACCTAAATCAAGAAGCGCGTGTCTTTTTCGGAAGACTTTACTTCCTTTTAATGATGGAATTGATTCATCGTGTAGATCCATCTCTTCTTTTCTTTCATCGGGTAAAACAGTTTAGTTTAGTCCAAAGCAAAAGTATTTTCAGTTATTTGTTACAGATATATGTGACATATATTTAAAATAACTTGGTAAATTTTCCCACACTTGGCTTTTATTTTCCTTTTTATCGTTCTCTATTTCATTTTAAATGAATTTTAACATTTTAGTTTGTTTCTCAATTTATGTCCTTTCCGAGGTAACAATAATTTCGGTGTTAAAACCTAGTTTTATCGTTCATAAATATGTATAAACATGATTTGAATTCATTTAATTGAAAAATTTTACTAGAATTGGGTAGTCAGTATATAAGACTAGGGCTGTTCTTTTTTTATCAGAGAGCACTAGATTCTAATACAACTACTGCTTTACTAGTATTTTTAATGGTAACCAAGTGTATAAAGTAAAAATTTTTAAAATCCGAAAGAATTTAACCCCTTCCCACACTTAAGATCTTGCAATGCCCTCATTTGCAAGAAATCAGTAACAATTTAAATTATTGAGGGTGATTTGTGTGAAAATGATTAAATTTTTACCAAAGTTTCCAAATATATTGGCGTTTGTTTGCTGAATGATAAATGGTGCACATCATTTGTTCATTCCGTCTTGTTGTTATTTCACATATATTTTGCATCTTGTCGTCAAAATTAGTTGCTTTTGCTGAACTTAATGCCAGTCTTTGAAAATGCGTTGTTTTACCCTGTTGTGTACATAAGATAAACTGCAAACATATATACATATTTTTGAAGTTTGGTTTATTACCCCACATTCAAAAATTATTAAAATCTAAGAATAAAAGTTAGATAATTATAAAAATGATTACAATATTAACAAAAATATTAAACATATCAATAATTACAAATTACAAAATAAAAAAAAATAAGTAAACTAAGGATGATATTGGTACCAATAGGGGTTCCACGCATAACCATAAGTGCTATAGAATGCTTCGGCAGGGTCATATGTAGGATATGGTGGCTGCATCTCTATCGACCAAGGAGGGAAGACGGGTTTCGGTGTAGGAATATAGTTTCTACCTATATGTTGGCAATGCGCTATGATCTGGTTCTGATGAACTTGCCAATCTTCAAATGCCCTCTGTCTAGCATTTTCGTATTCCTGAGAAGCTATAAACCTATGCATTTCTTGCATCTCATTCCCCCCTCCTACATTACCTTGTTCCTGGTTTCTCTCTACCTGTGGATGTCTACCATTGTATCGTACTGCGGCGTTATTTCGCCGCTTCAAAACTTTCGCACCATGGTATACATTTAATCCTATAGTGTCGCGGGGTTCCGGCTCTTCTACTAATAATCCCCCCCGACTTATATCCACACCGAGATATTCACCAATCAAAGTAATAAAAATACCACCTCCTATTATGCTATGTGGACGCATCCCCCGAACCATAGCTGATAAATAATAACCCACACAATATGGTATACTTACAGCGCTGTGTGGGTCTCGAATACACATATGGTAAAACAAATCCTGTTCATTTACTTTTTCTTTGTTCTTACCCCTTTGTGTAATCGAATTAGCTAAAAACCTATGTATCACTCTTAATTCGGCTCTATCTATATCCAAATAAGAGTAGTTTCCCCCTTTGAAACGGTGATGGCTTGTCATTTGACTCCACACACCGTGTGTATCAAAATTCTCATCTATTTTTCTACCGTTTAGTATCAATCCTCTACAATCGGCAGACGCTAACTCCTCAGGCGTATATATACGTAAAGCCTGAGCCATGTCCAGTAAAGACATGTGGCGCATCGAACCGCCTAACAAAAATCTAATAAAAGAACGATCGGTTAAACTAGCTACCCGATCATTCAACTCTATACTACATAACAACTCTTCACACCATACTTTATATACAGGTCTGCGTATGGTGAATAAACATATCCAGTCATTAAAAGAAGAATTACCATACCTCTGTACAAGTAATTCCCTAATTGGCCCGGCCAATTCTACAGCTTCCAAGGGTCCCCATTCTATGACCCTCGGTACCTCAACAACCTTGGAATGAAGAGTATGCAAACCCCGTTGATATTTTGGATAATCTATCCAAAGTCTGTCAAATCGCAGGTTCGGGTGCAACTCTTCCAAATGCATATCGGAAAAGGTCATGACCGGATGAGGTACATCCTGCTTGTAGTAGTTATCTACCTCCTGTTGTTCCAAGTTCTCAGCAGGAGCATGGCGGGCTTGGGATGAAGATTCACCCCTTTCATTCTGCAAAACACATCAAACACAAATTTTGTGTATCCAAATATGCATTAGTGTCAGCAAAATCATCAATCAAAATAATTACAATGACATTATCAATTTATATCAAACTTAAGCTCATTTTCACATTTTTATCAAATCTATACTTTTTCAAATAAGCATATACGAAAATTTTCGCCAAGTTCATAAGCATTCAACTCAAATAACATGTCAAAATAATCATTACTAGCAAATAAACAAGTCTCAAATGGCATTATCTTTCAAAAATCAAGTTCATGAATTTTGGACTTGAAAAAGTCCACTTTAATTCTCAAAATCATGTTTAGGCTCAAAGTTTGGATCATTTAACTACCTAGACATGTTACACTACTCAATTTAGCAACAATTCATGACAAAAATCGGCCATAACCTGTTTATATCAAAAAGCCCCAAATTGCTCAAGAACACAAACCCTAGATTATTCAAAATTTGAAGTTTAAGGCTTCTAATCATGTTAAACAGCATCAATCTAGGTCATACAAGCATAATACATAAACAATTTAAGTCTAATTACACTAAAAAGCATCAAAATCAAATTGGGGAAAAATTAGCTCAAGAACACCTAATTTCGAATTAAATGGTGTTTAGGTGTAGAAATTTACCGTTTTTCTTGAGAAATTCTTAGATAGCATCCTTCTCAACATGATTTTAGCAAAAAATTTGGTGATTAACGGTTAAAAATTGGGATTTTTGGGGGTGATTTTCGGGTTTTTTCGGGTTCTTTTTCGCAGTATTTTTCTGTGTTTTTGTTTGTGGGAGTGAACTGATCGTTTGCAGCTCTTATTTTTTTTTCTGTAATCCGGTCTCTCCGCGACTCGCGGAGATTTAGGCTCCAAACTCCGCGAGTCGCGGAGTTTGGTATTTTTTTTTTTTTTTTTTTTTTATAATCATTAACTTCTTAAAACAATTTAGTAATTAATTTTAAAATTTTGTTTCCCTTGTTATTTAGGACGAGGTCGTTTCGGATCGATGTCCTAGTCCGTCCTTCGATAAAATTTTAAAATTTGTCTTTTTGTAGCGATTGTTTTAAAGCTAAGATTTTTGGGTTTTTTCAATGTTTTTGGCATACTTTAAATCAATAAGATTAAAAATAATGATAATAAAAGTTCTCGTCCCTCCCTCGGGTAAAGCAATTTCGGTTCAAAGACCTAGTCTTCAACTTACGACGAATTTTAAAAATCATATTCTTAACTTAATGAGATAAAGTAAATTTTTGTTTTTAAATTCACACAACTTGAATATAAAATTCAAAATTAAAAATTAAGATTTCACACCAAACTTAAAATTTAAAATGCATAAAATTAAAAATTTATATTTTAAAAATTAAAAATTCACACCAAACTTAATTTAAAAATTCATATTATAAATTCACACCAAACTTATATTAATTTTTCAAATATTTACAATTTTAAAAATATTGTTTTTACAAAGTTTACAATATTAATTTAAGATTTAAATATTAATTTTAAAAATATGGTAAAAATAAAATTAAAAATCTTTTTGTCTTTTTATTCCACTTTAATCAATCAAATATTATCAAAAATATGCGCCCCTCTTTTCGGTAAAGTAATTTAGGTTCCAAGACCTAATTTAACTCATGACGAATTTTTGAAATATTTTTGGTTGATTGATTAAAGATATTTATACCTTAAGAATAAACGTTAAATTTCGCAGTGATGTAATAAATTTTTGAATGATATCAATAATTTCGGTCGCCAAACCTAATTTTATTTAATACCAATTTAATACTTTTTAGCGAACAAATTAGCGTTTATTATCAAAAGGTTAAAAATAAATAAAAATAAAAACTGTACAGACATACCTGTGAAATAGATTTCTTAGTTATATGATCTATTATATTCATAAGATAGTCGGTTTAATTGGTTTTCCATGGCTGCATAGGCGTAACCTCGAGCATTCATTGTCTTTTCTTCTAAACATATGAACGGTCCGTCTCTGCATAAAGTAACAAATTCGGTATTTGAATAGGTTTGATTATTTGAACATTTACCTCCATGTGACCATTTTCCGCATTTGTGACATCGTTCTAGGTGTCGTGCTCTTCTTTTCGCTGCGGATTTTGATTTTCCTTTACCAAATTGTAACTTATTATCTTCGCATCTGGATCCTTTTCTAACTCCGTCCATTCTTTCTCTGATTACTGATACTAATTCACTCGGTAGTATGTCATTATTTCTTTTAGTGATCAAAGCGTGTAGCATTAGACCATGGTTTAGTTCACAGGCAGTCTTCATTTTGTAAAAACCTAAAAAAAATAAAAATTCAGAATGGGGGGAGAAGACTAGTTCTTTAGGGTCTGCTAGGGAAAGACCATACGTGTTCCATTTTCGAGAACTACACGAAAACAGACAATCTAATTCTAACAGAAATACATATTATCCTTTAAAGACTTGATTCTCCCCACACTTAGTTAGCTGTGGTGTCGAAATTGTGATTAACTTCGTTGTCGACTTCCATCGGACCATGTATGTAATGTTTAACTCTGTGACCATTAACTTTAAATTCAATCCCATTTGAATTTATCAATTCTATCGTTCCGTATGGGAAAACTCTTTTGACTATGAATGGTCCAGACCATCTTGATTTCAATTTTCCAGGAAATAGCTTGAATCGTGAATTGAAAAGAAGAACTCTGTCTCCTTCTTTAAATTCTTTTGAACTTCTGATTCTTTTATCATGCCATTTCTTCGTTCTTTCTTTATAGATTAACGAATTTTCGTATGCTTTATGTCTTAATTCTTCTAATTCGTTTAGTTGACTTAATCGTAGACGTCCGGCTTCATGTAAATCAAGATTACATGTCTTCAAAGCCCAAAATGCTTTGTGTTCAATTTCTACTGGAAGATGACATGCTTTTCCATAAACAAGTCTAAAAGGTGTGGTTCCAATTGGAGTTTTGTAGGCTGTTCTAAAAGCCCAGAGTGCATCCTCCAATTTAATGGACCATTCCTTCGGATTTGATCCTACGGTTTTCTCTAGAATACGTTTTAAGGCTCGGTTGGTATTTTCAACTTGTCCACTTGTTTGTGGATGATATGCGGTGGAGATTTTATGAGTTACTCCATATCTTTTAAGAACTTTCTCAAGTTGATTATTACAGAAATGAGTACCCCGATCACTTATTAAAGCTTTCGGTGTTCCAAACCTTGCAAAAAGACGTTTTAAAAAGTTGACTACAACTCGTGCATCGTTAGTTGGGAGAGCTTGTGCTTCCGCCCATTTAGATACATAATCAATGGCTACGAGTATATATAGATTATTATGAGATTTTGGAAATGGACCCATAAATTCAATACCCCAAATGTCAAATACTTCACATACTTGGATGACATTTTGTGGCATTTCATCACGTTGACTTATTTTTCCGGCCCTTTGACATGCATCACAGGATTTGCAAAGAAGGTGTGCGTCTTTGTAAATTGTAAGCCAATAGAATCCAGCTTCATAAACTTTTCTTGCTGTTAGTTGAGGCCCATAATGCCCTCCTGTTGGTCCTGTGTGACAATGGTTTAAAATTTTACTAGCTTCATCTCCAAATACACATCGGCGTATTATTCCATCGGGACAACTTTTAAACAGATGTGGATCTTCCCAGAAATAGTGTTTTATATCACTGAAGAATTTCTTTCGTCTTTGGTACGATAATCCTTTTTCAAGGAATCCACAAACTAAGTAGTTTGCATAGTCTGCAAACCATGGGATTTCTTTATAATTTATCTTCAATAGATATTCATCAGGAAAGTTGTCTTGTATGGCCGATTCATTCAGAACTTCTAATTCGGGATTTTCAAGACGAGAAAGATGATCAGCGGCGAGATTTTCTGCTCCTCTTTTATCTCGGATTTCAATATCAAACTCTTGTAAGAGTAAGATCCAACGGATTAATCTTGGTTTAGCATCTTGTTTTGAAAATAGGTATCTAAGAGCAGAATGGTCGGTATAGACCACCGTTTTTGCTAGAACGAGATATGATCAAAATTTGTCAAAAGCAAAGACAATAGCAAGGAGTTCTTTTTCAGTAGTTGTATAGTTCGTTTGTGCTCCTTGTAACGTCTTACTAGCATAATATATAGGTTGAAATCGTTTTTCAATCCTTTGTCCTAAAACGGCTCCCATTGCAAAATCACTTGCATCGCACATTAGTTCAAATGGTAGATTCCAATTTGGTGTTATCATGATCGGTGCATTAGTGAGTTTTTCTTTAAGAATATTAAAAGATTTGATACATTCATCTAAAAAGATGAATGGCGCATCCTTTTCTAGGAGTTTATTCATAGGAGTGGCAATTTTAGAAAAATCTTTTATGAAACGTCGGTAAAAACCGGCATGCCCTAGAAAACTCCTAACTCCTCTAACATTGGTGGGATGTGGAAGTTTAGCAATTACATCTACTTTAGCTCTATCCACTTCAATTCCTTCTTTTGAAATTTTATGTCCAAGAACAATGCCTTCTTTAACCATGAAATGGCATTTCTCCCAATTAAGTACTAGATTTGATTTTTCGCATCTAATTAGCATTAGTTCCAGATTAACTAGACATGATTTAAATGTATCACCGAAGACTGAAAAGTCATCCATGAATACTTCCATGCATTCTTCTATCATGTCGTGAAAAATCGCCATCATGCACCTTTGAAAGGTTGCAGGGGCGTTGCAAAGTCCAAATGGCATGCGTTTGTAAGCAAAAGTACCATAAGGGCACGTGAATGTGGTTTTCTCTTGGTCCTCGGGTGCTATTGGAATTTGAAAATATCCGGAAAATCCATCTAGAAAACAATAGTAACTATTTCCGGCTAATCTTTCCAACATTTGATCAATGAAAGGTAAGGGAAAGTGATCTTTTCTGGTGGCGTCATTTAATTTTCTATAATCAATACATACACGCCATCCTGTTACAGTTCTAGTAGGAATAAGCTCATTTTTCTCATTTGTGATGACAGTCATGCCACCCTTCTTAGGTACGCATTGAACTGGGCTTACCCATGGACTATCAGAAATTGGATATATCAAACCTGCATCTAGCAGCTTAATAATCTCTTTCTTAACTACATCTTGCATATTAGGATTTAGTCTTCATTGGCGTTGCACATACGTTTTATGACCTTCTTCCATAAGGATTTTATGTGTGCAATACGAAGGACTTATTCCTTTAATATCATGAATCTTCCATGCAATGGCTGGTTTATGAGCTTTCAACACAGAAATGAGTTGTGATTTCTCATTTTCAGTAAGAGAAGACGATATTATTACAGGTAATTCAGATTCACCATGTAAATAAGCGTATTCCAAATGGTTTGGAAGTGGCTTTAATTCTAATTTCGGAGGTTCTTCTATCGATGATTTGTATCGATATCTGTCTTCTTCTTTTAGCATTTGAATTTCTTCTGTTGTTGGTTCATATCCATTAGCTATAAGTGTAGCTAACATTTCAGCTTCATCAATTGGTTCATTACCTTCTCCTAAAGAACATTCTCCTGTTCCTTGTAATTCTGGAAATTCTTCTAATAATTCTGCATGTGCATCTATAGTTTGAATATAATAACATGTATCATCTGCAGATTGTGGTTGTTGCATTGCTCTATCCACTGAAAAGGTAACACTCTCATCCTCTATACTTAGGGTCAGTTTCTTACCGAACACGTCTATCATTGCTTTAGCCGTGTTTAAGAATGGTCTTCCTAATATGAGAGGAACTTGAGAATCTTCTTCCATATCCAAAACAACAAAATCTACTGGAAATACTAAAGTACCAACTTTAACTAGCATGTTCTCCATTATCCCTCTAGGATATTTTATTGATCTATCGGCTAGTTGTATGCTTATTCTGGTTGGTTTCAATTCTCCAAGGTCTAGTTTAGCGTATAGTGAATACGGCATTAGATTTATACTAGCACCTAAGTCTGCCAATGCTTCTATTGAACTAAGACTACCCAGAAAATATGGAATTGTGAAACTTCCTGGATCAGATAATTTTTCTGGTATCTTATTCAACAGCACTGCTGAACAATTAGCATTCATAGTAACAGCCAAGAGTTCTTCCATTTTCTTTCTATTCGTGATTAGATCTTTCAAGAATTTAGCATATCTTAGCATTCCTGAAATCACATCAATGAAAGGAAGATTTACATTTATCTGTTTAAACATAAGAATTTGGATTGCTCGGCTTCAAGTTTTTCTTTCTTCATTTTACTCGGGTAAGGAAGTGGTGGTTGGTATGGTTTAACATAAGGTTTATCCTTAACTGTGTTATCTTCATTAACCTTTACCGGTTCTTTTTCCTTATCTTGATCAGGTTGTGGTTCTTGTGGAGTAGGAATAGTTTCATCAGAAGTTACAGGTATTTCAGGTGGTTTAAGTGTTGTACCACTTCTTGTGGTAATAGCTTTAGCTGTTTCATTCCGGGGGTTAGCGTTTGTATCACTAGGTAGACTTCCCGGTTTTCTTTCACCTATTAACCTTGCTAGGTTACTTACTTCTTGTTCCAGATTTTGAATAGAAGCTTGTTGATTTCTAAATGCTTGAGCATTTTGTTCATTTGTTTGTTTTTGAGAAGTGAAAAACTGCGTTTGAGTTTCAACTAGCTTCGTCATCATATCTTCTAAATTCGGCTTTTTATCATCGGTTTGTTGTGGTGGTTTGTTTTGAAAATTTGGTCTTTGCTGATTGTAAGTATTATTGGATACTTGTTGATTGCTAGGACCTTGTTGGTTGTTGTATGGAATATTTCGGTTATAATTCTGGTTTTGATTGTAAATCGGTCTTGGCGGTTGATAATTATTCTGATAATTATTTCCAGGCCTTTGATTTATGTATGAAATATTCTCTCTTTGTTCCATTGTTAATTCAATACTGAGACAATCTTTTGTCAAATGTGGTCCTCCACACTGCTCACAACTAATTCGTATTGAGTGAATATCCTTAGTCATCTTTTCCATTCGTCTCTCGAAAGCATCTATCTTTGCGGAAATGGAATCTAAGTCATGGCTAGAATCGGCTCTAGCTGCTTTAGATGATCTAATGATATCTTTTTCTTGGTGCCACTCATGTGAGTGGGAAGCAGTATTATCAATAATTTTGTAAGCATCAGTTTCGGTTTTCTTCATAATAGAACCACCAGCTGCTATATCTATGTCTTTTCTTGTAGTGATGTCGCATCCTCGGTAGAATATTTGTACTATTTGACAGGTGTCTAAACCATGTTGCGGACATCCTCTTAATAACTTTCCATATCTTGTCCACGCCTCATATAGAGTTTCATTTGGCTTCTGTGTGAACGTAACAATTTCTGCTTGAAGTCTTACGGCTTTAGATGCAGGAAAAAATTGTTTAAGAAATTTGTCAATTAAAACGTCCCATGTATCAATTGCTCCTTCAGGTAACGATTCCAACCAATCTTTGGCTTCTCCCTTTAAAGTCCAGGGAAATAACATGAGATATATCTGTTCATCCTCCACTTCTCGGATTTTAAATAGTGTGCAGATCCTATTAAAGGTACGTAGATGTTCATTTGGATCTTCCTTCGGCGCACCACTAAATTGGCATTGATTAGTTACCATGTGTAGAATTTGTCCTTTGATTTCATAATCTGGCGCATTAATGTCTGGATGAGTAATTGCGTGACCTTGGCCAGTGCGTTTAGCTCTCATTCGGTCTTCCATACTTAAAGGTTCCAGATTCTCCATAATTGAATCTGTTGAATCGGTATCACTAGATGATTCTGATTTAATGGTTCGTTCCTCAACAATCTCTGTTTGATTGATTGGTGGTTCCGGAGGAAAGTTTAATGGTTCAGGATCTATGAACCGTTCCTGAATATTCTCTGGATTCTCAATTGTGAGGTCGGGTTCAAAAAATGGATTATCGGTAATTTGAACTGAAGTACTTGGTCGACTGGATGACGATTCTAAAGAAAAATCAACGACGGTTATATTTGTTAAACGATGTCTTGATCGAGTTACAGGTGGTGAACGTACAAAAGGTGATGAACGTCTTGCTCGGTGCATTCACTGAATATCCTATTAGTTTTAAAAAGGAAAGAAAAATTATAATAAGTTATCCAATCAATAGACTTTTCTGATTTTGCCCACGTTTCGAATAGCCAAAAGATGCAGCAGAGGGGCAGGATTCGTTTGGTCTCAATATAATTGAGGACTGTTTGGCTCCAATAACCCGGTCCACGTACAAATCCAACTATTACTACGAACCAGAAAATTTTGATGTCTATTAATTTAACCACTTAAAATAAATTTTCGTAATTTTAAGAAAATTTAGATAAGAAGTAGAAAAAAAAATTCTAAGTCCTAAAACTAGAATAGCGAGAAATAAGAGAGAAAAAGAGTTCGTCGAAAAAGGTCGAAAAAGGAAAAATGGTTGAAAAAAATAAAAGGTGACGGAAAAATAAAAGAAACTTATAAAAACTTAAAAATACTTAACTAACCTAACCTTATTACTACAACTAACTTAAAATTATAATCGTAAATTGAAATTATTAATTGGAATGATAATTGATACATAGTAAAAGGTCTAAAAATATTAAAGCTTACAGGAAAAACTAAATCCCAAATGGAAATAACTTAAAAAGAAACTAAAACTTAAAAAGGCGTCGCAAAATTCTAAAGCACTTAAATCTTAATCTAAAGAAAAAGTACTTAAGGAATTCTATGGCAAAGCCTAAAAATCTAGGAGTAAAAATAACTATAGCAAAAACTAAGTTTAAAATTAAAAATGAGCTAAAAAATACAAATATTACGCTACAACGATTAAAAAGGTACAAAATATAAAAATATACAAAAAGTTGTAAAAAGTACAATTTTTATAAAAATATTATTTTTATATTATTTATTTAATAAAACTACAAATTTTACAATTTTATTAAACTAATTTATAATAAATACATTAATAAATAAAAAGTAAAAATAAAACTTAAAACTAATAATAATAATAATAATAATAATAATAATTAGGTTTTAATAATAATTAATTAATAATAACCGTAATTAATGCAGTTTTAGGGCTTCCTGTCGCCTGTCAGAAACCCTCCGCGAGTCGCGGCAAATAAAGAAGAAAACCCCGCGAGTCGCGGGGTTCAGAAATACAGCTGACAGGGTTGAGTTTTTACGCGTTTTCTTTATTATTTTTTTTTATTTTATGTTTTCTGTTTTTTTTTTTAAATAAATAAAAGGTTTTAAAATAAAACTTATATTTTTATAAACTAAAATAGAAATAAAGAAACTTATAAAACTTAAATATTTAACAAAATCTTAAAAATACTAATATTTTTGTTTTTTTCTTTTTATATTTTCGAATATTTAAAACGTATTTTTACAAAAACGACTTTTAATAAAAGTAACTAAAAATCTTTTTTTTTTTATATTAGCGTTGCGCTTCCGGCTTTTAAGAGTGTTCCCCGGCAGCGGCGCCAAAAATACTTGATGTGAAAGCGAGGTGTATATAAAATAGTTTATATTTTACTAGGAAATACTATTAAATACGATACAATTTTACACAAGATATTTATTTATTTATAGAATGGATATACTTAAACCTTGCTATAACACTTATAGGCAGTGTACCTAATCGTACAGTAGTGTAGTTTTTAGTAAGTCCGGTTCGTTCCACAGGGAAATCTTTAAACAAAGCTCAACGCTATATTAGTTTACTTTTATAAAAATACAAATATATATATAAGTAATATTATTATTATAAAGGGGGGTTTTTACCGTTTAATGACCGGTTTGTCGATTTTAAAACTTTAGTCGCAGTTAAAACCTAATGTAAAATATTAAATAAATACAAGACTTAAATTAAAGCGTAAAGTAAATAACGATAATGAAATTGCGAATAATAAAAATGCGATAAAATAAAATTGCGATAATTAAAAAGTACGATAATTAAAAGTGCGATTAAATAAAAAATAATAAAAGTGCGATAATTAGAAGTGCAATTAAATATAAAATAAAGGAAATTAAATATGAAATAAAAGAATTATGCTTATTTAAACTTCCGTAATCATGATGTTTGACGTGTTGATTTTAGTTTTATGCTCATGGGTTAATTGTCCTTTGTCCTGAATTATTCAATATGTCCGTCTGGTTTTTGTCCATAACAGTCCATCAGTCATAAATATAAAGTGCGAGTGTCCTCGTCAAATTATCCTTATACCCGAAGTTAAATATTCCAACTAATTGGGGATTCGAATTGTAACAAGGTTTTAATACTTTGTTTAATGAATACACCAGGTTATCGACTGCGTGTAAACCAAGGTTTTACTACTTTGTTAACAATTACACCAATTACCCTTGAATGTAATTTCACACCTGTTTTAATTATTCTAGTGGCTATTAATCCATTCCCGTGTCCAGTTAAATGAACGATTATTCGTACATATAAATACCCCGCCCATCGTGTCCGATCGAGTGTATATGGTAATTTATAGGGACGCCCAATTGTAAATCTTTATATTAACATTAACAAACTTTCATTTAGTTAAACAAATATAAAGCCCATTAATAGCCCATAGTCTAGTTTCCACAAGTGTCGTTCTTTTGTCCAAACCCCAATTATGGTACAAAGCCCAATTACCCAATTTTAGTAATTAGCCCAACATCATGATTACTTCGTTTTAAATAAGCATAATAATAACTTAGCTACGAGACATTAATATAAAAAGGTTGAACATAACTTACAATGATTAAAAATAGCGTAGCGTTACACGGACAGAATTTCGACTTACACCCTTACAACATTCGCTAGCATACCCTTATTATTAGGATTTAAAATTAAAATTAAAATTAAAATATAAATTATATATATATATATATTACTCGTATGAATGAGAAGAAAAAAGATGATGAAATTTGATCAGAATTCGGTTGGCTTTATAGCCAGAGTTGAAAATTGGGGCTCCGCGACTCGCGGCAAAATGCCCTTAAAACTCCGCGAGTCGCGGAGATGTATTTACAGCTCACACCCTTGGAGTTTCTTGCTGCCGACGGTTTTTAATATATATATATATAATATATATATAATTATTATAATTAATTATATATTATATTATATTTATATACATAGTTAACTTGTAATTTTTAGTCCGTTGCGTCGAGCGTTAAGAGTTGACTCTGGTCCCGGTTCCGGATTTTCGAACGTCCTCGCGTACAATTTAATATCTTGTACTTTGCGTTTTGAATCTTGTACTCTTGTGATTTCGAGACGTTTCTTATCAATAATTGGAACCTTTTTGATTGTCTTTTGTTCTTTTGAGCTTTTTGGTCGTTTGCGTCTTCAAATCGTCGAATCTGTCTTCTGTCTTCACCTTTTATTATTTAAACGAATATCACTTGTAAATAGAACAATTGCAACTAAAAGCTTGTCTTTCTTGAGGAATAATGCTATGAAATATATGTTCGTTTTTAGCATTATCAGTAATATTCATATTCAAACTTTGATTCGATTTCTATAACTATAACTATCTTAATTCGAGTAGTAATCTTACTTGAAATTATTTTCGTATCATGATTCTACTACAAGAACTTTCAAGCCATCAAAGATCCATTCAAGCTCAAGATTATTTCTTTTCATTTCCAGTAGGTTTACCTACTATACTTGAGGTAGTGATGATGTTCATAACATCATTCGATTCATATATATATATATATATATATATATATATATATATATATATATATATATATATATATATATATATGTATATATATATATATATATATATATATATCTTATTCGAAGATTATAACTCGTAATCACTAGAACATAGTTTAGTGAATCCTAAACTTGTTCGCAAACAAAGTTAATCCTTCTAACTTAACTTTTCAAATCAACTAAACACATGTTCTATATCTGTATGATATGCTAACTTAATGATTTACAACCTGGAAATACGAAGAACACCGTAAAACCGGACATACGCCGTTGTAGTAAAACCAGGGGCTGTTTTGGGTTGGAAAAATAAAAACTATCTTAATCTTTGAATTTGAAGTTTGTTTTCTGGAAAAATGATATTTCATATGAACATGATACTATATCCAAAAATCATGGTTAAACTCAAAGTGGAAGTATGTTTTTCAAAATGGTCATCAAGATGTCGTTCTTTCGACGAAAATGACTACCTCTTTCAAAAATGACTTGTCACCTGTATTTTCAACTATAAATTTATACTTTTTCTTTTTAGTTTCATAAATTTCAGTTCATTATGAAACCATAGCAACTTGATTCACTCAAAACGGATTTAAAACGAAGAAGATATGGGTAAAACAAAATTGGATATTTTTGCTTGTTTTAGCTACGTGAAACTTTGCAATAAATCAATACTAACCATAACTTAACTAACTTATATTGTATTATACATGTAATCTAACATATATTATGTAATCTTGATATACCATAGACACGTATACAATGTTTTGACATATCATATCAACGTCATCTATATATATTATTTGGAATAACCATAGACACTCTATATGCGGTAATGCTCGAGTTAGCTATACAGGGTTGAGGTTGATTCCAAAATAATATATATACTTTGAGTTGTGATCGAGTCTGAGACTTGTACACACTGGGTCATGGATTGATTCGAGATAATATATATTGATTTATTTATGTACTACTAACTGTGGACAACTAATTGTGGACTACTAACGTTGGACTGTTAACTTAACAAATTTAAATCGTTAAAACGTAATAAAATATGTTGTGAATATTTTTCGATCATACTTTGATATGTATGTATATATTTTGTTATAGGTTCGTGAATCGACCCGTAGCCAAGTCTTATTTCCGACGAAGTAAAAATCTGTGAAAGTGAGTTATAGTCCCACTTTTAAAATCTAATATTTTTGAGATGAGAATATATGTTGTTTTATTAATGTTTTACAAAATAGGCATAAGTACTTGAAACTGTATTCTATGATTGAATCATTATACCGGATATTACCCGTTTCAGCTTGGTAGCCTAAGAATTTGGGAACAGACCCCCAAATTGAAGCGAATCCTAAAGATAGATCTATGGGCCTAACAAACCCCATCCAGGTTATGGATGCTTTAGTACTTCTATTTTTTATATATAGATGAGTGTACCTGTATATTGGGGATATTCTAGATGCATTTTGTTAATGTCGGTTACCAGGTGTTCATCATACGAATGATTTTTTTTTATACACTTGCGAGTGTATGATTATTTATTAAATGAAATCTTGTGGCCTATTAATTACAATTTGATATATATAGGCTAAACCTATAACTCACCAACATTTTTGTTGACGTATTAAGCATGTTTATTCTCAGGTGATTATTAAGAGCTTCCGCTGTTGCATGCTAAATTAAAGACAAGATTTGGAGTCAGCATGCTTGTATGATAATGTTTAAAGAAAAACTGCATTCGGAAAATAAATTGTTGTAATATATTATCGTAACCTATTATGTAATGGTCGTATGTAAATGTTGTACTTTAGATTGACATTATTTGGTAATCTACGCTATGTCTTTTAAACCTTTATCGATAATCTTTATCGATAAAGTAAAGGTTATGGTTTGTTTTAAAAATCGAATGCAGTCTTTGAAAAACGTCTCATATAGAGGTCAAAACCTCGCAACGAAACCAATTAATATGAAACATTTATAATCGATATGAACGGGACATTTCATTTATCGCCAAAATACTCGCTTTGTCGGATAAAAGTGAAGATCAAGTGATTCCAAAGCCGGTGCAAAGAGAATTAAGAGAATCGGAGTTAAAACGAAGATTCTAGATCGAAAACGGTGAAAAATAAGTTACGACCCTGGAATTCAAGTTACGATCCAGCAAAGACAGCAGACCAGGGCAAGCCATACGGCTTGCCATCTGGCTTGTAATATGGCTTGCCACAAGGGGAAACGGCCTGCCATGTATCCGGGCACAATAAACGGGCTGCCATGCCATACGGGCAGGCCATACGGCTTGCCATACGGCCTGCCAGCCGTATGCAGACAAAATCCATTTTTACACACACTTCAATTCACTTCTCTCTCTCTCTCTCTATCTCTATCTCTCTCTCTTTCTACAATATTAGTCATACTTTCAAGGTCTTTGACTTCGTGCGGGAAACCTAGTACCCGGAGAAGAATGCCGAAGATTGTATTAGGAGCGGTCTGGAGTTTGAAGTTGTCACTTTCGTATTCAGAACTTGTTTAATCTACTGGTACTTCTATCCGTTGTCTTTATATAATGTCTTTCATTATTATGATTTGTGATATTGTTACCATGATTAGCGAGTAGTTATCTTTCGTGTATCTATGATGTAATCAGTTATAATGCCGGAATAATATTATGGTTTGTGTATGTTGCCAAGATGCTTTCCGATTATGCTTTAAACTCAATCACTTTTCCCACTAATAGAACGTAGTTATCGGCTCTGTTATTGGGAAGTCGCGAACCTTGATTCAGAGTACACTATCTGTGTCACCCTTGGTAAGAGAAGTCTATCGGATACAACCTAAGCTTGACTGAGACACACCGGTTATAGTAAGTCCACCGAGCCTTGGATTCCGACTGATGGCTCTTTCGTAATGAATCATCTAACTAGGCCCCTAGAACATTTTCGGTCCTAGACCATGCTAGTGTAGTCACCAAGCATATAAACTTCGTACGTGCATGCTGAAGCACAATGGTTGTTGTAAGCTGTACCTCTGCTAAGTAAGGCTATGGAACCCAGTCAGTGCTGATTAGTACACTTCACCATAACGCGGTCTCAAGCATTGCACCCCGCTTGAGGGCTCTTAGTTAATTAAGGAACTATTTGTTTAAACACATAAAGGATTGGACCATTAGGATAACCGAACGTGTTCATGGAAGTCAAACTGACTTGGCCATGGTGTTCTTTATGGTTGAACTCTTTCAAGGGCCTAACTATCTTTTTAAACCCAATCATTAATGAAAGCATCGAAACACATCAGGTCTCTCGAATATGGCATACCTTGAATCTCATTGTGCTTAAGAAAGTTTAGACCTTTGTGGAATGTTAATACGTCACCCAACCGAGTCGCTCAATTGGATGAGCCATTTGAACGTGTATGCCTGTAGTCAGATTGCACGGGCGTCGGGGGTAAGGGACGTTGCTGTCTATTCAGAATCTTCAAGTCTAATGCATTACCTAGTGACATGTCTTATGACAGAGGCGTTAGGAGCAGTGTAATGAATACAAGGTCACTACCTATTCATGAGCTAGCATTCCATAATCTCGGCAAAGTAACTGACGAAACCATAGTATGCACTTGCTTTAACATTATTTGAATTATAAATTTTATCGCATTTACTTTATTTTATCTTATAAACTAGAAAACCCAAAATTAGGTAACAAACCGCTACTCCTTCACTTTAGGATTATCTTAAGCTTTAGTTATAGGTTCAATTCTACTGATATGAAACGACTCGTCCATATTACTATAAACGTGGTACGTTATTCATTGGTCCCATAGCGAGGTATTTGACCTCTATATGATACGTTTTAGAAAATATTGCATTCGTTTCATAAAAAATCACACTATTATTATACATAATGCATGTTTTAAACAATTGGGCGATTATTTAAGGAATAATCCCCATAATACATCGATTTTTAAATACTACACACGTGACGTAACAGTCAATATAATACATGACAAGGGTTTTATTGAATGCAACACTTTATTTAATTGAAAGCATGAGACTCCATGCACAGCTTGCTCAGATAATGCAACAGCGGAAGACTTTCTTAAGGACCTGAGAATAAACATGCGTAAACAGTCAACACAAAGGTTGGTGAGATACATAGGTTTATCATCGATATAAATATAGACCACAAGATTTCATAGTTATAAATATATGTACACTCACAAGTGTATAAAAGTATTCTATAAGTTGTTGAGCGCTTCGATAACCATACTTAACCATTAATGTGGCATACTCCCTTTATTATGAAATCTCCCTACACTGTACCAAGTGTAGTAAAAATGAAGTACTATGCAACCGTTTACGATACTAGAGCGACTAGCCCGGTTGAGGTTGTCAAACCCGATAGATCTATCAATAGGATTCGCGCTTACATGTTCTTACAATATGAAAATATTAGTTACCAAGCTATTAGGGAAGATATGCAAGGTGGTTCAACTCAACGTAGAATATATTTTAAGTACTTGTGTCCATGGCGTAAAACATAAAATGCATGTATTCTCATTCCAAAATATTTTTAGAGTTTAAAAATGGGACTATATACTCACAGTAGTAAAAGTATATTAATAATAAGTTTTCAACTTATTAAAAATATGACCGTCGTCCTTGGATTCACGAACCTATAACAATAATAACGATTCGGATAATAATACGACATATGAATAAAATAAAGCAAGTTCATAGAATACTTATATAATAATTTTTAACATTTTATGTTAGTAGTCCATTGTTAGTAGACCTTTGTTAGTAGTCCAAAATAGTCCGAAAAGTCCAATAGTCCAATAATCGGTATATATATATATATATATATATATATATATATATATATATATATATATATATATATATATATATATATATATATATATATATATATATATATATATATATATATAATCTTAGAATTATCCCACGACGTATTGTATACATATTATCTTTGCATCAACCCAGAGATGTATTGTATACGTATTGTCTTAGAATTAACTAAGACGTATTGTGTACGTATTGTCTTAGGATTTATCAAAACGTATTGTATAATTATTGTGTTAGGACGTACCAAGAATATTATTATACATATATACAATCACAGAATTAACCAAGATTATAATATTTTGTTATACTACTGATAACATGTCCAAATATATATAGGATATAGGAAAAGTTAACAAGGATATGGTTAATATAGTTTTTATAATATAAATTTTTTCCATACAACGTTAATTTTAGCAGATTTTGTTTTGCTCGCCAAATATTCATTACAACTCCGCTTAAAGTGAATCAAATTGCTATGGATTCATTAAGAAGTAAATTTTACAAAACAAATTTGAAAAGTTCATCCCAGGTAGTAATTTTTAGAGCTTTACCCTCTTTTTGTGTCGGTGGACAGATTTGGAAAAATCCCGTCATCCACCTAATATATATTTTTGATAAAATACTTTTACTTTGTCTAAAATCATGAAAAAAATACTGGAAGTCTTATTTACATATATTAACA